>NC_132798.1:11392500-11692500 GCF_048594095.1 Paramormyrops kingsleyae | reverse complement strand
ACATCGGTTCACCTTTTCAGCTGAGGGCCTCCACGTAGGAAACCTGTACAAGCACAGGCAAGCTGCACATACTCAGAGGCAAAGGCTAGAATCGAACCCGCGACCCTGGAGAGGGGAAGCCACAGCGCTACCCACAATGCCGCCGTGCAAAGGATGACAGATCCCTCCTAAGCCTACATCTGCTCTGCTGTTCCACTATTCCAGTTCCTTAGCCAGCAACCATCCTGCTGAAGTCAGAGATAATCGATTACCGCAGGTACACCATCTGAAACCTGGTGCAGCTACATGGGGGGGTCCAAGGCACCTCAAGGCAGAGCATTTCCTTTTGATTTTTGTATATCGAAAGGAGCCCATTTTTGTTATATTTATCTAGCAGATGCTTTTGTACAAAGAGATAAACACTTGAGAAAGCAGGGTCAGTCCATCCTTGAAGCAATTGGAGGTTAAGGGACACACATCACACCCCTCCCCCCATTTTTAAATGAACTTTCTGAACTCTCACTCCCAGGTACCATGCATAAAATAAGGTTGCCCACCCTACATCTCAGGGCGGGGGCCGGGCTTACCAGTAACACCGCAATAAGGTACATAAGGACATGATCTCTTTACATAGATTTTAATGCCTCTTAATAGTGCCCCAGAAGTTATGCGATCATTCAGTTAAATCCAAAGAAACTGCAAGTGCCAGGGAAATAAAGAGGCATCAGTATTAAAGAACATATCATGGTGTCTTTTTGGGGATTAAAGGCACTTTCAGATTGTCAAGTAATAGGTTAAGCTAAAAGACAGCCGACATGCAGAAGATCAAAAAGCTTGTTTGTCATTGTCTGATATATATTTTAGCTCTGCTCAACTGAAGCAGAAGGAGAATAAAATCAAAAGCATTTTTCTTTTAAGAGTAAAATGAGGAAATTCTCCACGAAGAGGCCAGAGACAGACAAGTAGGCTGGTAATGAAAGTATTCTCTTTGTCTTCGGAAGTGTTCGGCTTTCTTTTCCAAAAGCTTCTAAGGAATCAGACCTCACATCTTTGAAATATCTGCACTGTGACACAGAAAATCAACAGTGGGGATGTGACAAGAAGACATGTCCTTCATTTCAATAACTTGGATAGCTTGAATGGTCTATTCTAAAGGTCTGTTCAAGGTCGGTACTTGAATAGAACACAACATCGGTCTGTCCTTAACTGCACCGAGTCGAAAAGCTAGTTTATTATATGCAACCTTATTGTAATTCTGATTATGACTCTAATTCTTACTCTTTGCTAGACTCTTTTGTTTGGAGGGACTTTCAGGCCCTTCCTAAGTTTACCGGAAATCCCGGGAACAGTCAACACCTCAGAAGAATGACAGAAAGCGTGGATCAGGAGCCAAGCCTAAGAGCCCAAGAACATACTGTATGAACTGTAACACAGAACTCGTTACGTATTTGTGAAAGCAAGCATTTGAGGTTGTTTGGTGGCATCTCTGTCACCGCCCAACACCATGTAATCCCACACAAACTGTACATCATACCCAGCATAGATGGTCTTTGTAAGACGTTCCTCTGGGAGGCGAGGTAAACAAAACCATGGAACTTAGGAATGCAGGAACAGAGACTTTCTTTAAGTACTGGAGAGCGGATGGGTTTAACAAATGCAGATTTCTGTATATATTTGTGGTCTTATACTCCTTTGTATATTGTATATGTCTATCCCTTTGTGTTTCTATATTCATTTTCCTTGTGTTTGCATATTGTATTTGCTGTAACTGCAGGCTGAAGTGCTGCTTAATGGCATTTCGCTGCTCTGAGTGCAGTGACAATGAAGATTCTTATCTATCTTACTTTACCATATCTTATCTTAAAATCAGCCCAAGGGTTCTGTGGACGAAAATAAAACTCCAATCTTACAATTGTGAGAAAAGTTTATGAAACCTCTGGCACTGGCAGTCTTATTTAACAAAGAATGCATGCAGAATTTTACATGACCTAATATTTATGTTTGTTTATTATTCTGTCTTACATCTTACAAGATCAGATGACATTTTTGGAGTCATTGCAAAAATCCAGATATTACCAAATGGTCTGCGAAGGGTCTGAGAGTGAATGTGCTCATCATCTGGTGTCCTACTGTCTTTCCTGTTGCAGCTGGTCTTTGAACCCACTGGACGCAGCACTTCTCGAACCCTTATGTACTCTGTGGCATCATAACTGCCCCAGCTGCCTGACACCTGGCCCACCTCCCCTCACGCCCCCGCGGAGGCACTCTCATCCGTCACACAGTTGGGTGTGCTGCATTGCAGCGCGAGGGCCGGGTCTGGCTGCGCGGGTGTCGCATGTCATGCGGGGCCGTGCTGTGCTGCACGACACTGCACCTTGTGGAGGACTGTGCACACAGCACATTTATTAGAATGTCTTTGTATGCGTGTGTCTGTGTGTGTTTGTGTCTGTGTGTAGACCCTACCGGCATCTCACCCGTGGTGTCTACTGCATCATGCCGTTTGCTTCCTAAGATTGACTCCTAGCTCACCCTATCGTTGCATTAGATTGATGGATGGATGGATGGATGGACAGATGGATGGATGTCAAGTCAGGTCGGGGAGCATACACTGGTAAAGCACGTTGCTACACCCACCACACGACTAGGCACATCAGGATCCCAGTTGGCAACCCCTCAGGCAGACACGTGGTTTAGTCCCACTCTGCGGTAATGGCTGTATATCTACCAATGGATGGATGGATGGGAAACAAGATTAAACTTTGGGCAGGACTATCAACCACCCAAATACAATCCTAGAGCACAGATGGTCCGGAAAACCCCACAGACAAGGTACGTGACAAAGGGTAGGGTGGGTATATGTTGGACTCTTAACAGCCTACCTTTGGGGACGAGTGCTGAGATGAATGAAGCACTTCAGGAGAATGGAGAGGAAAAAAGACAGATGAAAATAACTGCACTACACGACCCCAAGTAATCTGCCTAAACTGTACATGAAGCATTTCTAATATGAGAAACCTCGGTAATCGCTTCTGGGAATTCATCATCACAATTAAACTGAACGATGACTATTTCCAGCCCCAACAGAGTCTTGATGAAGGAACAATAAAACAACAGAGATACTAATGAAGCAGTGTGAAGGTCTACGTGACGTTTCCCCATCGGCAGAACACAATCAGAAGAATCGTGCTTCACAATCACACAATTTAAAAATGGAATCAGATTTGAATATTGAAGCATTAATGCTGTCAGCTTAGTACATGAATGTGATCTAAATTTTCATATTATGCTTTTTTAATATAGCTGGGAACTAGAAGATGAGGAGTGGAGGGATTTGCCAGGGCAAGGTACCGTCCAGGGTCACGCCCCATCCTCCTTTGTAGGAAGTTAATTTGCAGTTAATTGGTCGACGGCCTTTGTTCATTCACGCACGTGAAAAGTATAAAATGTATTCTGACTATTTCAGGCAGGGCGAGCTTTGGTGATGTGCTGACAGTGTCATCTCTACTGCTAAATAAAATCCCAGTTACATCATTTTTACCCCAGGGTCACATGAAACAGTTTGCTGTCCTTTAAGTGTCCACTCATAGGCCAAGTTTACGGACATGTTTACAATGTCCGTCTCAAGTAGCATAAATCCTGTGATGGACACCAGACTATGAGGTTCATACCTTATCCCACACAATTGCTGGATTGGTGTCTAATTACATTAACCATGCAGCTAAATGACTATTCCATCCTTTATTACCTGAAGTATTCCGATTTCAGTACCTTGCTTTGAAGCTGACTCTAGTGTTTATTCATTTACAGGAAAGCTAATTTCCCCCCATAAAATTAATAAAAAAAACAATGTTGACAGAACTAAGCAAAAGCATACAAACACACTGTTTTGAGACTATATCTGAATTCTTCAATTATTGCATGTATGACCTCTACTGCTTATCGATTGGATCCGGGTTGCTATCTTCGTACATTTGGGCCACAAATCACTATGACAAAGATAATAATGATGCTGGTAATAATGATGAAGATAATCATGGTGATGATTATAATGGGTGATCAACATGATGGGCATGATTATGATGATGATGATGGATAAGATAATGAAGATGATGACTAAATTAAAATGGATCCAAACATGGACTACTTTCCAGTAAAAGTAATGCTGTAAAATCTTATCTTTGATGTTTCCTTCGTAGCCCTGGCTTAATCACGTTGTATGACCTTTTCCTGTCATGCTCCACTAGGAACGAGAATGACTAGCCCTGCAGAGGTAGACACATTCTTTCCTTCTTATGATCTTGCAGAGGATTTCAGGGGGAAAAAAATAGGCAGCTCACCTAACATTGTGTCACACCTGGGACTGTGCTATTGGACATATGCATCACAGGAAGTCAGACAACACCCCCCCCCCCAGTGGGCTCACACATCCAGGAACCCAGCACACAATCCATCTAAGTAAAAAAAAAATCTTGGCCAATTCTTGAACAGGATGTTGCTACTTTTGTAAGGGGTCATTCGGTCTGCACACAATGAAAAGCTTTTAGACAGGTCCTGGCTGGTCTCCTAGAACCTCTTCCTATTCCCCAGAAAGCTTGCTACAATTGTACATTATTACTGACCCTCCAGCCTCCCAGGGGTACACTGTTATCCTGGTTATCATTGACGGGTTCTCAAATGCATCCCATCATGTATGTCACGTCAGAGGTAAGGACAGAGACGAAGGCAGGCGTGGGGAAAACCAAAGGGGGCTTCATTAAATTAACTTAAAGGCTGGGCAAAAGACAAATGGACCACAAGGGGTCAAAACATGGTAAGAAGGATCAGGCAAAAGCACAGGACGCAATGCACACTGGGGGGGGGGGGGGGGCAACACACAGGCAGCAATATCAATGACCAGACTGGGGAGCTCACGACAGGGAGACACTATATACACCACTGACAAGAGAGCAGACGAGAGGCACCTGGAGTGATCCACACAAGGGCTGTAACGAGAGGCAAGATTAAACAAGTAACAGGTGTGGCTCATTAGAGCCACACAACAGAGAGAACAAGAAGGGATGCAGGGCATGACAATGCACCGCTGAAGAAACTAACCAGCGGCTTGGAAACAGCAGAAGCCCTGTTCCAAAATGTCTCCCAGCGCTTCCGCCTTCCATTGGATATAGTGTCAGATCGAGGCACCCAATTTACATCAGATGTCGAGAAGGTATTTTGGAATTGGGAATATAAATCAAAGTCTCACCTCTATCATTTGCAGTTCACTGGTCAGGATGAGAGGCTTCACCGGGAGAATGGCAGCTTTCTTTGACCCTACTGCAGCAATTCCCGCAGCTATAGGAGCTGCTATCTTTCTACAGCTGAATATGCTGAAGTCTCTCATTAATGTTTCTATGGGACTAACCCAATTCCAGTGTGTTCCAGGGTACCAGCTGCCATTGTTTTTATAGTCAAGTGAGCCCTCTGAGGTCCCTGCCGAGGATGAATGGATGAGACACAGTTAGGGCAGACCTTCACTTTTGCCCAGGTCAAAAGGTCTGGCAATTCACGGAAGACCTACAACTGAAAGTTCTCCCAAAGAAGTTAATTCTCAAGTTAATTGGCCCTTTAAAGGCTATTAGAAAAGTGAGCCCTTGTGTTGTACTATCAAAAGCCACTCTTTGATTATAGGATATCACCTTCATTTCAGGTGTGATTTCTAAAGCCAACATCCCCCTCAATCTGAGTCCTCAGATCATAAGTAATACTTCCTCCTCCTCTTCTCAACATAGACAGCTCACCTGCTTACCAGCTCCATTCCCTCCCAGACTGTAGGTTTAGAGACTGTATTAACTGGTGGACTAGGAGTAAAACATAAATGAGGAGTGCTTGTGGGTGCAATCAAGACACCACACTCACTGATGACTTTCACTATGACCACCCCTAATATCGTGCTCCTAGGCTCAGAGCCCAACTATAACATCGAGGGGTTCATAGCTTCAAGAGCTATTGGTCACACCCTAGGATTCCCCTCTCTACCACCAAAGGTCCTCATCATTCACATACTAATCCCCATGGCTACAGTTCATTACCCTACCCTGTCCCTTGTTGTCCTTAATTTACCTCAGCATATAGCATACATGCTTTTTCCCCTCAGTTCCCTGCAGTCTTATTTGTCTAGTCACAGCAGTTCTAAACAGTTAATTCAATTCAATTGTGTTTATATAGTGGTTTTAACAAGGGGCTTTGTCACAAAGCACTTTAGAGAATCCCAGGCCCAAAGTCCCTAGATGGAAAAACTGAGGTAACGGTGGTAAGGAAAGCCTCCTTCAGAGGAAGAAAGAAAGAGGAGGAACCAAGGAATCAGGACTCAAGGGGAAGCGCATCCCTTTCTAGCTGGCACTAGGCAGAACAAGTTTGCATAATTCAGTGCAAGGCAATTGTAGAAAGATAGCAGGACGGCACAGATACGCAATGGCCTATTCAGTTCAGGAGCCCCTAGGCTACATGGCGTTGGCCAAAAACGATACAACAATAAATGGTAAAACTATTAAATATTAGTAAGTATAAAATAATTTCTAATCAAAGTCAAAGAGAATGTGATGCTACATCAAACGAGAGCAATCACATCAGAAGAACAACAAATCTGCAAGCTTACACTCCCACATCAGTCATATGCAGCAACCAACAGAGAATAAAAGCATCACTGAATAAAAGCATCTTAGCAGTGCCCTTAAAGCATTACACTGCGATCCAGTGTGTGTCTACTGCAGCCACAATGTGCGCTAAAGAAACATTTACCATAGATACCATATGCCATATATAACTTTACAGAGAGGGGCGAATTCCAAAAAAAATATGAGACAACTTAGTACTATTAGGATGTTTTCTTCCATACTTTCCTGGCAGAAAACTCATTGGTCAGGCACATAAAACCCATTATATGAAGGAAACAGACCATACATATACATACCAGAAAATACACAGTGGTACAAAAAGACTGCTAAAAAAGGGATACGTTTAGAATGGGTCTCCCCATTCAGTTTTAACCAATCACCAATTTGCGAACAAATAAGCAACCAATAATGGATCATTTGAACAAAATTATGATTAAAAAAATTGATGGTAAATAGGGATTCCCTGATCACTCTCAGCTCCTGGAATGCAGCCTTGGCAAGCCCGTTCAGCCCCTGCAGGTAGGCAGAAGCAATATGAGGCAGGCAGGCAGCCAAGAATGCAGCCAAGGCAAACTGGCAGGTGAAGTGGCAAAGGCAAAGGGCGAGTAGACGGCATGCTTAAGCTGGTGGGAAGCATGCAAAAAGTCGGGCGGACCACTGGGCAGGCAGGGGCCTCAACTTCACCCCAGGAGGGAGAAGGGGATGAAGAAAGTCCATCAGCCTCTGTGGGACAGGAAAGTGACAATTCGAGACAGCAGGGTGAGTGCAGAAAATAACATGTATGGCTGCAGAACCAGGAAGGAGGGGCAGGTGAGAACATGGGCAAGAGGAATCCCCGAATGCCTGCACTCCATCGGCACGAGGTCACATGGGAAGCAGGGGTGACAGCCTGACTGAAGCTCATCTATACAAAGTCGATGGCGCCCACCTCTAGACCTCAGATTACAGCTGGGCCCGAGTAGCTAGTGTCAAACTAGGTAAACTAAGTAAGTATGAAGTGAGCTAAGACAGAAGGGTTAAGAGTGAGCCTGTATCCCGTACGTTTGCTGGAAGGCTGTTCCACAGCTGTGGACCTCCTGCTCTGCAGCTCAAGCTCGGTCTTTCAACTCTGGGAGCTACATTACATTCACATGTAATTATTTGGTTGATACTTTTATCCAAAGAGACGTACAAGTGAGACATATGGCGCATTGCGAGCATGCAGCTATGCGATGCCATTAAAACATGGCAAGAACCTATGGCATATATACAAATCAAAAAAAGTGCAAAACTGAGAGCACGTAGAGTGCATAAGAGACTGTCACACCCTGCATTCCTGCCCCCTTGTTCTCTCCCTAGTGTGGCTCTGAGCCACACCTGTTGCTTGTTTTGTCTTTATTTCAGCCCTCATATGGATCACTCTAGCTGCTCCTCATCTGCTACCTCATCAGTCATGTATAAGAGTGCCCCCAGTCCTATGCTCCTAAGTCCTGTCATTGACATCAAGCCCGAGCTCTTCCTGTTCTGGTGTTCCCCCTTCTGATCTCTTTTGTTTCTTGGCCTTTTGAATAAAGCTTAGTTTGGTTGCTCCCATGCCTGGTCCTGACTCCTTGCTTCCTGACCTTCTCTGCCGCTCGTTGTACTCGCCATCCCAAGTCCTTGAACAATCGGCACAATAGACAGGGGCCCAGGAGAGGAGCAGGCGGCGTCTCTGTGTCCAGGAGAAGACGACAAGGACACATCATCTGGACCAACCATGAAGACTCTGATCCCCCGGCACCGTCCACTGGGACCTGATGGCGGCAGCCTTCAGGAGAGACCCCACTGCACTCTCTAGTTCCAGCCTAGAGGTTCCGACGGTGCCCCCTGTTCTCTATCCTGCAGATCCTCCCTGCCCTGCCATCCAGGAGGTACCTTTTTCCTCCTGTCTTACAGGTCCCTCATCACCACCCGACCATGCGGTTCCCTCAAAGTCACCCGGTCCCACTGACCCCCCGAGGCCCAGGAGAGCCCACGTCCCTGGTTCAGTGCCCCATTTCCCAGGGTCTGAGGGTCCCGCTTGCCAAGCCCCATTCCCAAAAGCCCCTCCATTGTTTTGGTTCCCTTGCCTTGTCCCATTTTCCTTTCCCCTGTGGCCCTATCTGGTGCCCCTGACCTGGAAGTTCCTACACTTTTCCGCCGTGTTCCTGTTTCACTGTCTGTCTGGCCTGTTGTACCTGCTACCCCTTGCTCTGCCTGTGTCCACTTCCTGGCCGTGGTACTACCTTGTCTTGTCTACCTTGTCTTGTCCCACAGAGTGCCTAGAAACTAAACTGGAACTAAAACATCTCAAAAGTACTCAGGGACAGACTTTTTAGGTTGGTAGTAGTAATTTAAAAGCAATATAAAAATTAACAGGACGCCAATATAGCAAAATAAGTCCTATACGATCAAATTTCCTGGTTCTTGTAGGATGCACCATTCTGCATCAACTGAAGTGTTTTTAAGGACCCAGAGGTACACCCACTAAATAGAGCGTTTCAGGAGTCCAGTCAGGAACTTATAAAAGCATGGATTCATTTTTCCGCATCATGGTTGGATAGTTACTGAGTTTGATACTGAGTTTGACCCCAGCCATTCTCATTTGACAGTGCCTTTTGGATCTCGCCCCAATTACCAGACATCTTCGTTCCATTACCACTTCTCTCTGTATATGACCCTAAACCGATCTTTATCTGATCTGTTTTTACAAGTTTTTGTATTGGCTATTGATCAGTCGTATTCAATTGTGCACCTGAATTCTACCACCATGTTTGATCTCCCTGTTGCCACACTTTTGATGTGTTCAGGTAACCTTACGTGCATTTCTGGTTCCCACTGGCACAATCATTACAGAATGTCTGTGGTTTTACAAGTGTGCTGCTCCCATGCAATGACAGAGGCTCACTACCTAGGCAGATAATTAATACTGCTTTAAAATGACAAAAAAGGAGTTGATCGCAAATAACTGTGTGCAAATTTATCTGTATAAATGTCAAATAATGAACTAACACACATTAGAGATAATGAGAGAATTCATGAATTGAAAATGTCCTATCAGTAGTACTTCGTCCTTAGATGTTTCTTCATTAACCCTTCTGAACATTCCAGTAATGTTTTCAACTTCTTCTTAATAGATGTTTAATAACCCTACTCACATTACTCCCCGGCAAAAAACGAAAAATGATATCAGTGCAGCAAATCCTAAGCCTGACTTTCAACACCTGAAGTCATTGCATATACTTGTTACAGACCTCTCTCCAGCACACCTAATTCAACTAATTATGGGTCTGTAGATTAGCTGATTAGCCTAATTGGATTGTCTTGCGGTGGAACAGAACATGGGGTGTTACTCAAGGTGAGGATCGGGAAGCACAACATTAGCATAAACAGTGCAGTCATCCCACCTTAGCAGTACTGATTTCATGGAGGCAGATGAGGGGCATCCGGGGGAACGGGGGTGCTGGCAAATGCTTGGCTGGTATTACGGTAATACCAAATATATTGTATATTGCTGACTGGGGTGAGGGTAAAATTTGCTGACTGGGGCTAGAGAGTGATGGTAAAACTTGTCGCCTCATTTTACTACTGCTGAATAGCAGAATGACAGATTTCCAGGACATTGCGCATCATTTACGGGTGTCAGGGAGCTGCTGTCAATTTCCGGAATGTTCAGGAGAGGTGGGATGTCTGGCTATGGCTAATACAGGGTGGCTTTTTTTAACGGCAAGTTTCAGTTGCCACTTTCATTAAGGATTTATGAATAAAATAAGCATAGTCATCAAAACCGTGAACATCGAAGAAGGCGTCAATCATTTCTCCACAGGAAGGTGATCCCAGTCTCAGTCCCAGTCGCTTGAAATCATGGTTCTCCCTGCACAAACCAAGCATTCCTTGCTGTACGCCCTTTTTCCCCAGGAGTTTTTACAAGTTTAAGTTTCATGTTTTATTTGTAGCACTGTGCAGTGAAACGGCTTTCCAACCGTTTCCTGGATGGTGTGCAATAAAATATGCAACACAAAGAGAAAAAGCAAAACAGTTTAACAAGATAAGAATAAACGAGTAAAATTAGAATAAAAATAAGAATTAAATAAGAATAAAACAATAAAAATAATGAAGATAAAACGACTGCAAAACACACAAAAAAAAGTTTCAGAGAAAATCATAAACGAGCATGTCACTGTTTTTTGAAAAATGAACATTCCTTCTCCAGAAGACATTGGTGGATTTTGTGATCATATTCATAGGAATGAGCTCTCATCTTAACTCTGATGTGTCTTACCCACAGCTGGCCCGGCTGTCTGGGCCGCTAAAATGGGCCATCGCATGTATGTGCAAATGTACTTATTTACACGTCTGTCGAAGCAGCCGCTGCCAGAGTCTCGGCTGTGCGAGCCGGTTTTCACAGTGTTTGGGTAATGGTGCAGCTGCATTCGGAGCTGTTTCACCAGCACCCGAGCCTTTGGGCGGGGAAAGTTACACTCCGCCTGCTTCATTCTTCGCAGTTGTCATCTAACCGTAGAGCCGCACTTTCATCGTGGCACCGTCTGCCTTTAAAAAAAAAAAACTTTTCACTTTAATAAAGGCATGTGTTTAGAGAGTGCAAATTGGTCTAGATTAAGGGGGGGCTTTTCTCTCGATGTGGTGCCTCTCCCAATAAGCCAAAAACGTGATTCGCCATCCAAGACGTACTCATTCCGTCAGTTTGCAGCGTGGTAACTTAACAAAGATTAATGACATAAATCAAGGTAAGTTCAGTGCGCTGTAGTAAAATGCTTCAGTGAAAGTGGCTTTGCACCACAGGACATTATGCACAATAATGGGTAGTGCTGTAGACATCAACTTAACAACAATAAGAATAATAATAATAATTCAGTTTTTTTTTGCATTGCTTTATAGCAGGTACATTTAACTTGTGACAGCCATTTACAAGGAAGAATAAGGACCTAATTCAACACATCAGGAGGAAAAAAATCACACATAGTCATTTTCCTTCTTTAGCAACATTTATTTCATCCATCTTCTATCAGGAGACAGATGTCCTTTTAACAGGGGATGTATTAACATGATTGCTGAAAGAAACATCAACGAGCTTCGATGTGCCGACGACTCTTACAGCAGGAAATGAAAAAGATAGAAGGTAAGCAGAGATCAGACACAGATAAACATGAAGAGAACGACTACAGGAATGACAGCTAACTTTAATGTTGATGGGAAGGACGCAAAGGTAGTAGATGACTTCCGTCTCCTTGGAAGAATCATCGATTACAAAGGATACAGCAGTCGAGGGACATGCAGCAGACGGGAACTTGGCTGAGCTGTAACAAAGACCCCGGCAAAATTTTTCAAAAGTATTGACATACCTCCAAGAACAAAGATCAGAAATGTTCAGAATGTGATATATTCTGTGACACTTTATTTATGGATGTGGAAGCTGAACGATGAAGGAGCGTGACAGGGAAAGTGTTGATGCCTTTGAAACTTGGGGGTGGTGGAGATTTTTAAGAACACCATGAACTGCAAGAAAAACAAAACACTGGATTTTTGATCAAATCAAGTCCAACCTCCACTTGAAACTCAAACGAGGCATCTTATTCTGGGCAATAGTGAAGATTATAATGCTTAGATACACGGGAATGTAAAAGAGGAAAAGAATGACCAGTAAAAGATGAATGATCACTGGGAAGCCTGAAAAACCAGAGAGAAGACAGAATCTTCCAGAGAAATGCTGTGTACATGGTCACCAGAGGTCCACGGCAACTTGGCAGCACCTAATAATAATAATTAATAAAACATGCAACATAAACATCAATGTTACCTTTTATTACTCCAGAGATGTAATGAAACCCGAAATCAAAATCTGTCGTAAAGAACATAACCAAGAGTCAGTGTTGTTTTACTTTGCGTAATCACTTATAATTGCTTTCAACCTTAAGGATGCGGCAAACTGTCTCTGCGCTCTAATTCCTGTTAAGCAATGGCTTTTTCTTGCCTATTACTGTAGGATGGCAGGATTGCTGTTAAAAAAAAATAAATCGCACAATGATATGCACCTTAAATAGCTGTTTCGTTATCACACAGATTACAGGCCATATGTGCTGCTTGACTAGATTAGATCTATTATATAGTCATTTGGATTCCTTATGCAGGTTGACATTTTATAGTGAGGCAGGGCTGAACTAAGAGGCACACAGGCAGTGGGTGTATGAGAACAAGCCTTGGAGAGGCCGTGTTTATTGAATAACAGTCTGGATGAAGCCCCAGGGAGGTGGGGGGGGTGTGTGGCCAACATCCTTGCTCCAGACGAGGTTCACCTACAGATGGGAGCGGGGGTAACGGCAATGGGCGTGTCTAAACGAGAATTTAAATGGACTGCTCGAGTCTCAGCAGGCGAAGGTCATGGCCGGCGCCTCATAATGGTGGAGGTTATTTTACAGGCAGCACAGGTGCTGGGAGAGCGGCGTGACTGGTCGACTCCAGCCAGGCGTAGTTGTGGGCGTGGCTCCGCCGCCACATGGCGGCCAGCTGTCCCAAACGCTGGCCCCGACGCGCTGACAGGTGGTCGCTGCTGGACAGTCGCTTGGTGAGAGCAAGAGCACCTTGGCTCCCTGATGTGCTGCCGTGACAATAGTTAGAACAAAAAAGAAGCACCAAAAACAACAAAAAACGACACATTTCACCTACCTTGCAAATATCACCGAACGTCTAATAAATATTAGCAGCCATTTCAATGGCTCTGCAGCAGTTACACAGCAACTAAACAGCCTGGAAAACATTTAGCAGATGAGGCACCACGAGGGAAAGAACGACAGACAAGATGACGGCTTTTCCGCAGCTGTCTGAGGAACCCCGACTGGATGGGCTCCTACTTTGCATCCATGCTGTCCCGCCAATCGCTTACACCACGTCCTGGGAAACAGGCAATTAGTCACAGACAGGTGCTAATTGCCCCAACCCCCCTCCCCATCGTCTGTCTGTATTCTGCATCTCTTTGCATCTGTTTGCTGATTCTAAACATCAAGGCCTTACATTTGCCCTCTGCCCTTAGCCTGAATGGTACTTCACAAAACCCCATCCTTAAGAGTCTCCATCTATAGTCTTACCCCTAATGTGACATTAAAACAGCTTGTTAAACTGTGTCACCTATTTCTAAAGACCTATGTGATTAAATATGATTTGGATTTCCAACAGCTGAATCCCAACTGACTGGCTCCCCCAATATGAAAAAGTTATGTAAAATAACATTTGACTCTTATGCGTTTTACCCACTAATCATATAACCTCTTTATATGACGCAAAAAAAACATACAATCAATATTAACTTAATGTATCATTAGACACGTCTTTTATTCATGTAAATTACATACGAAATTAATGTACTGTCAAACATATAAATACATTCATGTACAATCCATATTAAATGTATGCGTTTGGGCTGGCCAAAATTACCTAAAATTATTATCACGGTATTTTCCACTTTTTGGACAATGACGGACGTAATATACAGTACCATGGTATTACTTTTTTCTAAGTTTAGGGAGAACTAGTATGTCCTGTCCTTTTATAATTTAAAAGAAATATATTGTAATACATTAAGTTGAATTATTATTATTACAGTTGGGGGAAGGGGGGGGGGGGGGTTATTTCTAAATCAAAAGTGACATAGGTTATGTTTTCTCATATTTGTTTTATAATTGTCGGAGTAACAAGGGAACAAGGGAATGACAAGCCGTTTCTGCCGAAAACAGTGCATTTTGCTTTTCATTTCAAATAAAACGCAGGGCTGCCAATTAACTTTGGTCAGCTGGCTGGAGTGAGATTTTCAGTTTGAGACAAGTCTGCACACACATGCTCATGCATTTACATGTATGTCACAGTTTTATTACCTTGTAAATAGTCTACAGGGTTTGCAAACTACCCCAACGCTTTTGACGTAGCTGATTCTAGCTTTATAAAGGAATAATATAGATTTGCCGTAAGATTTCCTGCGTGAGCGTGACAGTCTGAAAGCGTGAGTTTCACGTTAGATGCGTAACAGTTCGCAACCCTGAAAACTTATTGTTTCACCTGAGTTGATTTGGATACAAATAACTACGTTATACAGTTGTTAGAAAACGTAAACTTTGACGAACATAAAATTCACCAATAAATTACATCTATTTATCTAACATTTTCCTAAAATACTGCATTTGAAAACTTCTCAGCCCTTGGATTTCCAGACAGAGCAGCCACTCTATTAGGAACATTACGGCTTTTTGGTGGAGCGTATTAGCTTCGCTGCTGTTAATAACATCAATGGCACATTAGCGCAAACTAAAGAGCTGCGTTCGTCGAAGTACGTCTTGCATGGCGATTAAAGGAGTTTGACGCTCATTGCTGTGGGAAACTGGCGGTTCTAGTGTTAACTGGGTAGTTGTGGCCTTTTACCACGCACCTTAATTGCATGAAGGATGCGGCGCATATATGTGCTTATTTAACACATATATTTACTTATTAATTTCCAACTATATATATGTAACCAGGTTATTTTGTTTAATGTGTTTAATTACACAAAATCAGTTTATTTTGAATTTGTTAATTTGCTATCAAGACACCGCGTCAGAGTGTGTAATAGAAAAATCACACAACGCAGATAAACCTGTTACATATACTCTATAAGGACAAGTATTTAGAATACAGCTGAAGCTTTGAAGAGAATAAAATGCTTTATTTTAAATAAATAGGCTGTCGTATATAATTAGGCTGCAGACTTGTCGCGGTGTTACCGGTATAGTGCAAATCCATAGTGGCGCACAATCACACCGGTAATGACTGTGACACCGGTGCACCGCCCAGCTCTAGTGTGTCATTAGTAATATATGTCCTTCATTCATGTAAAATACATATTAGATTAATATTTTGTTAAACATATAAGTTCTACATTGATGTACAATGCATATTACTGCTTTATCAGTATTAATTTTTATACATAATTTGAATAAACTCAGTTGAATCAGTACAGTGGTTCCACATAAGAAAACACACTGACTTGTAGTGAACATAGAAAATATGACAGCTTCGTCCTATGAAGTTAAGAACAACAATATGTAACTGATTAAATGAAATATATATATATGAAAATGAGTCCACAGCTAAAGCTCTCAGATGTTAGTTGATCATTTCTGTAAGTAACCAGATATCCTGCCTGCCAAGCTTTGCAAATGTCATCAAAAGGCCACCGTTTCATACTTCTAGAGCACCTTTGTATTGGCGCATTGTAACACCTTATTTGCAGGACAAGGTTTAAACTTGGGTTGTATAAATAGCGTTGCTCTTGTCTGGATTCCCTGACAGGCAGCAGAACACGCCACAACCGCGGACAGACACGGTTGGAAATGAAAGCAGTTTCCTACCATTTCTGAAGAAGCCCCCTATTTTGCCAGTAGCTGAAAGGCTGGTGCAGGCACTTAGAGCTGCCATTAAAGCGGACAAGGCTGGGTGTGCAGACAGCAGTCAGCCTGGAAGAGAGAGGAAAGGGGAAGGTACCCCCACCCCCGGGCCAAAATGCTTCACTTAGCAGGAAACCGTCGACTAGAACCAATAACAGCAATAGCCAAGCAAGAAGCAAAAAAGAGATAATGGTAAGTAGTGTTTGGTGAGCGATGCCACAAAACATGCACTAATTGAAAACAATAATGTTATAATTGCCCAAATAGTAGCACTTTAGAAATTGAATTGAGTTTAATTAATATTGTATATTTAATGCAGTAGAACGTGGGTGGTACAGCTAAGTAAACACTGCATGGGAGAGCAAAGGAACTGTGTGCGTGTATTAGGTTTATTTGGTCCCCACAATGTAATAAAAACCTGTTTTTTTGACGTTGTGGGGACCATTTTTCAGGTCCACACAAAGATCTGTGAATGCAATCAAAAAAGTAAAAATGCCAAAAATCTCATATTTTGTTTGGTTATTTATGGTTAAGGTTAGGGCTGGGTAGGGCTTAAGGCCGTTATGTTGGGATTAGAGTTTTCCCCATAGAAATGAATGGAGAGTCCCCACAAAGATATAATTACAAACCTCTGTGTGTGTGTGTGTGCGTGTGTGTTATGGATCGTGGCATGACAGCATTCATCCCACCAGAATTGCAGTTGTTACTGTCTTTCTGTTACTGGAGCTTATCACACCTTTTGCTGGGCCTTCTTTTCCCAAACTGGTACAA
The DNA here is from genome assembly GCF_048594095.1 of Paramormyrops kingsleyae. NCBI lineage: Eukaryota > Metazoa > Chordata > Actinopteri > Osteoglossiformes > Mormyridae > Paramormyrops > Paramormyrops kingsleyae. The sequence goes on along the minus strand of NC_132798.1, from coordinate 11,675,672 downwards.
CACCAAAGTGCCACTGTTTGGGGGGGGGGGGGGGTTCACACCCATGCGTTCTCTGGGTTGCACGCTGTCAGCCTCAGTGGAGCCATCGCATCGCAAATTGCGGATACCTTAGCTGCTAACAAACTGCGATAAGTCAGAAATCTGTTAGCAGAGTTGAAAAAAATGTCTCTCTACTCTTTCCTGCACATACTTCTTGTGTGAACATTACGCTCCGCGCTTTGAGTGCGGCTTCTCCGTCTGGGCTGAACGCTGCTCCTTCAGTGCTCTGACCGCTGTGAGCTGATAAATCGTTAGCCAGGTGACTGAAATGAAATCGCCGTGAAGCACTGTGAATCACCTGTGACCTTACATGGGCATCTGCCATTGAATGGCACAAGCCAAAACCTGTAACTTCATCTGCCTAACTGAGACCAAGTGTGCTTCACTCAAACAGCAGATGAATGCTCCCGTGAGGATTCAGCAAGGTCATCTTCTCCATCTTCCTCCCCTTTCCTGCTTTACTCACTTCTTCCTAATCCCCAGTGAAGACCAGCTGGGTGTTATTATCAGTAGGAACCATCACAAAATGAGAAATAAATTAAATGATTAGATGAGAAACCCATAAAATGACCTGTGGATCTGCTTTGTCTCTCATTAGTGTTTATATTAGATGTTATAATTAACCTCCAACATCAGTAACCTGTGATTGCACATATTTTTAACACGGCACATGGAATATTCATATTTCTAAGGAAGATTACATGTTTTATGTTACCACAGCAGAGAATATTGCTTGATAAAAGAGCAATGTTATTTAGTCTAAAACAGAGGTCACTATACAGGCGGACCGAGGTCCGTATAGGACAGTCCTGAGTCCGGACCCAACATTAAGTTATTATTTAAAACCTGACGCTTCTATTTTAAACGGCGCAGCTTTTGTGGTCTTTTCGGTAGTGGTTTAGCAGTAGAACCGCCGTTTCCCACGCCAATGAACGTCAATTAAACGCCTTTAACCGCCAAGCTGGACGTAGTTCGGCGTATGCAGCCCTTTGTTTGCGTTAATTTGCCATTAGTGCTAATAGCAGCAGCGAAGCTAAAACCAAATACAGTATGTATTATATAACACGTTGGATAAATAGACGTAGTTTATTGTTGATTTCATGTTCGTTGAATTTTCTGCTTTTTACCATATGTATAAAATAATGTGTTATATAAATAAACTCAGGTGAAACAAAAAATGTACGTTTTCATGGCTGCCAAGCATCTGGCATGGCACGCTTTCAGACTCACGCTGGAAATTCTTACGGCAAATCTGTATCATTCCATTATAAAACCTAAAATTAGCTACGTCAAAGGTGTATTTAAATGGTTAAATACAAAAGCAGACTATTTACAAGGTAAGAAGTGTTACATACAGTATGTGTGCAGACATCTCTAACTGAAAATCTCACTCCAGCCATGTCACGTGACAATAAATATTGTCAAAAAGTTTTTGAATTGTACTGAATTAATTTGATTTGACTGTCAGGTACTAATTACATGCCAAAAATCTCATATTTTGTTTGGTTATTTATGGTTAAGGTATGTTGATGCAACTAATAGGCTACTTAAATATATATCACACTAAATAGTTAGACATTATGATCTTATGGACCTTTAATTGCTTCAAGATATTTTCTCTAACTGGATGTCTTTAAATTTTAGTTGAATTCCCCTGGTCTAAAAGATAATATTTATATATGCATTATATATTTTTTCAAATGCCTTTATGCAAAAGATTCAAAGACCAGCACTAAAGTTCCCTGAATATTTTTTGGTCAAGGTCTGATGTCTTTATTCAGACCACGAGTACTGTAATACAATAAATTAAATTTCTCTTCATTTAACTGTGCGCACCAGAAGCCTACTCAGTATCAGTCTGCTTTGAACACTTCACCAAAAAAGGATCCTAGGTTCAGTTAAGGACCTGCCCTTCAGCAAAGTGTTTACCTGGTTTCGTAAATTATATAGCTTTCTGATGCAGCAGGAAACTTGAGTCATTTACAATAGAAATTTCTGCTACCATTCCACAAGTTTTTTTTTTGTGTAGCACAGTTTAGAGACAGTCGTCTATCAGAGAATTTCACTTTCCTCTCAAAAAGTGCTACTTTATTTGTTATTTATTGATATAATTTTATATAAAAATTTTGAAGGTTATATCTTATTTATATTCAAATAATGAGAGATTATTATAGGCCTAGTTGATTCTAAGTGTGTTGTACCCTGTACGTATCTTTGACGTGGCAAATTATGCATAGGTGTGAATTGTGTGTGTGTGTGCGAGCGGGTTTACCTATCCTTATGGGGACATAATGTCCCCATAATGTGATAAATGTCTGTTTTTTGTTAGGTTACTTATGGTTATGGTTAGGGCAGGGTAGGGGTTAAGGTTGTCATAGTTAGCATTAGCATTTTTCCCATTGAAATGAATGAGCGGTCCCCATAAAGATATGTTTACCGTACGTGTATGTGTGTGTGTGTGTGTGTGTTGGGGGGGGGTGGTATGTATATATTACATTGGAACCAAATGTTGACTGACACCCTATCTTTCTGTCTGTAGTTTCCCTGCAACCCTGTGTGTATACAAAATGGATGGATGGATGGATATCTTTGGCCTCCACTGCAGACATACATTTCAATACATTTCACTTTGAATGTAAATGTGAAACAGAGGACACACTGCTAATAGCTAACAGGATGCTGGCGTGCTGTCAGCAGGAAAAGCCCAGGTGGGACTGCAGAAGATTTCCAGTTTTTCAGAGCTCGCCATCCAGCCTTTGGGTTCCTGCCGCATCACAAAGACCAGCTCCCACTGAGTGAGTCTCTGATGATGTGTCGAAAACAGATTTTCATAGCTGCTTTCTAGAGCAGCTGGAGAGAGTTTTAAGAGGAATTAGTTCAGCCTCATTGTTTTGGCATGGTAGTGGTCTAATTTAAGGCAGACAAAACTATGTATTTGTTTTTCAGCAGTTCCACAACTAAGCCTACTATATTTTCACGACTAGAAGAATGTTACCCATGATTCTGCTAGGTATATTATTCATATAATAATTAATTAGCCTGTTGATCGATTGATTATCCTGTGGGGTGTCATGCAGGCAGTGATCCGCATTATCTCAGCAGTAGTGGACACCATGCAGAAATGAGAAGCTGTGAGAGAGCCTTACACCTGGTTTAATGTTCGGGAGGCATTGTGTGGCTCAGTAGGCATTTGGACCTCTGAAGGTTGCTGGTTCAAACCACAGTCTCAGCAGAACAGTCACATCTCTGTCGGGCCCTTAAGCAAGGACCTTAACCCCCCAAAATGTTCCATGGGTGCGGAAAAAATGGTCTGACCCTGTGCTCAGACTCCAAGCTTTGCTCTCAACTGTACATGAGTGTTTTTGTATCAAAGAAAAGCAAGATGGGATATGCTAAGAGAAGCTTTCCAATGTACCTGTACTCGTACTTGTGCAAATGGTAAATATGTAGGAAAGGGGAGGGGCTTGCTGAGGGTATGAGTGTGTCATCCCCAACCACGACACACTCACATGTGCTTAAGCAAAGGAATGACAAGAATCACACCTTGGAATGGAAACCATGGCTTCTGGCAAAAGGCATGAAGAGAAGAACCACATCCCCTAATGACGAGAGCCACACCTTATGGTGCTTTTCCACTGCCACCAAGAACCAAGTCGTACCTGAGCCATACCGTGAACTGGCCGTTTTCCATTGTAAAGTATCCGAGCTGTACTTGAGCCATACCCAAGTTGTAACCACGCTGACATGGTCCTGCTTACTAGCAGGGCTGAAAGTGTGAGTAAAGCGAGCTGGTAGTGTCTATTCTATATATTATTCATTAGTAGTAGTATTGCACATCGTGATGTATTAATGCATTCCCAATAATTCAGAACATGAATATTTCTAGCCACCAACTTAAAAAAGTACTATGGGACAGCTGAATGGAACAGATTCGTAATGCAAATTTACGAAAGCAAATGCTAATTCCGCTAGCATCTGATGCTAACATAAGATGTCGATTCTCGCAGACTTGCTAGCAGAAATCAGCACATATTGAATCATGATGTGCACCGTGTCATCAATAAACAAGCATCTCTCTGCTTTTACTGTCCCTCTCCAAACCTGGCAATGCCATTGCTGACCCTTCTGCAGTGGAAAACCGAAGCGAGCTGGAAACGAGCTGGAATTGCGCTGTAACTCATGTCTCTTCACAGTGTGGCTCGATTCCTGTATGTGGCAAAGCATCATTAGCGGCTGTAGTGCCACAGGCCCCAGTGCATACGGTGCAGGTGTTGCTGCATGGAGGTTGCCTGCTGGGGAAGTTCTCAGTATATTGGAACTCATTAGGCAGTGGTGAGGTCAGGTTCAAGAATGGACAGCATCAGGCATGAAAGGTGAGGGGAGTTCCTTTCCCTCCTCTCAGATCGTCTCATTTGTCCCGGCTCTCCCCGGCTGGGTCTCATCGGCCCGTCTGCTGCAGCAGGAGCTTCCCGCTGCTGGAATCAAAGCCCGTCTAAGCAGAAAGAGCTCATCAGTCTGTCACGTTTCCCTGACAGCGAGCAATTTATGACTCCTGAAAAATGTAGCTTTTCCCCTCCTTTCATTCTTTTTATTTATTTATTTTTTCCATCTTCCAAGCTTCAGATCAATCATGGACAATGCAATATGAATTTCAGTTGGGTTTGGCAGACATGTGATGTTGAAAATAGGTCACAGATTAGTGGGATCGTTGAGTATGAGGTTTTTCAGGGTTTACAGAGACAAGGTTAAAGGAATATGGATGGGATATATATATATATACATACATACACATACACACACAAGGTATGTAGGGGTAATCAACAGTCAAGTTGGAGTTGATTATTAAGTGGTGTATCCCATTTACGCCATGGCTAACGAACAAAAACGAATAATAGAATCAACTATAGGTTAATTTTTCTGAAAAAAATAATTAGTATTTTAAAATATTCTAATCTGCTCTTAAAAATATAGTCTCTATAAGGATAGAACGTCTGGTCAGACTACTCACTGGAAGTGGCAAATCTGTTAAGTTATCATACAAACTGTCAACAGATAGGTGCCTGGGTTTGGAAGCCAATGAAAATTATGCCGATAAGAATGATGACTTATTTATGAGTAAAAAGTAACGCAGGTTTTTATGCTAACATGTTTAATAAAGCATTAAATCACATTACTATAGAATTGTCATTAGACTGCCAGAACTACCTGTGCAGTTACACGAAATGATTCCACACCCACGTATATAGAGGAGATAAAGGGGTCTGCAGGGGTTTACCAGCCAGAATGGAGCACATCAATTTGTGCTGTTAGATATTAATGGTGGGGCAAACCAACAAGGCAATCTGAGCCAATCTGGGTCATGTGATTCCCTCTAGACACAGCTACCCCCCCCCCCCCCAAGAATCTATTGATCACTGTTTGTCTCTGTTACTGTGTGCTCTTAATCTTAATTAAATTATGGCGTAAAACTCAGTAGATCTAAAACACGGCTGTCTGAGCATTCCTCACCTCACTGCTCCTCTTTCTCTCACCTTGACATGCTACTCCTATACAAAGTGCGCCCTTCTGGCCCGGAGAAAGTAAACCAGGTGGCTAAACGGCTAGCTGTGGCGGCAGTGCACTGTCATTCGCTTTGGATTGTCTTTGCCAAGAATAACGGTTCTCCAAATGCCCTCGTGCCTGGCCTAAAAATCGGAGACAAACAACACACCAGGAAAAAGACAAATCCCACCAGAAGGCGAACGAGGTCAGCTACGGTCAGTGTATCCATTAGCGGAGTCACCAGGACAACTGCAGCTAACTGTCACAAGAAAAAGAGGGAGACCGATTGAGCAAACAGCGGCTCTCCAGCCAAGTCAGAACCAGCAGTCAAAAACAATGCTGTGCCTACAGCTGTATGGCTTAAAGAAAATCTGCCAACAAAAAAGTCACTTTTAACACAGGAGCAAAAGTATTATGTGCTGCGAGGAAGAAGTGATGGATTTCATATTAAATTTTAAAGATCAAATTCAATATTTATCAGTTATTTGTCAAGGGTTCTTATGATTTTTAAATCTTTACTTATATGCTATTAATGTCCAGCAAATAAATAAAGATCCAAAAAGGCTCAAGCAGAGAACAACTGGCTTTATAACATAACAGGTTTAAAGTAAATTTAATTTATTAAGGTGGAATGCCACCTTAAAAAAACATGGCAGCCCATGTTCACTGGAAGGCCTCACTGGAATACTGTATTCCCTGCTTCCTGGGAATGCTTTTCTCTGGAAACCCAAAGTCCCACTGCCACTTGAGCAGCAGACTGCGGGGGTTGCCCCTTAGTCCAGCGAGAGTAATGTCTTTGGCCCTCAGATCGAATTGCCCACATCTGCTGTCCCTGATTATTCTCCAGCCAGGGTCAATATATAAAAAAGAAATATATAAATAAATGAAATAAAATGGCTCAGCTGAGAGCACTGAAAAGTTGCAGATGGGAGATGCTTGAACACAATGGCCAACGTGGGTTCTGCTGGGTGATTCTGAGGTTGGCGTCTGTGTGCCAACTCTATGTTCAAGGTTCTTCCATTAGGTCCATGAAAGCTGAGAGAGCCTAACACCACAGGAGTCCTGAGCGTCTACCAGACATTTTAGTGTTTTTCTCAAATTTTCAACTCAAGCATTTATATTCCTGCTCTGAAAAATATATCAAGGTCTTTACCACACTTGCAAGATCTGTGAAAGTTATAATGCCTTACATGACCTTTCCTTAAAGGTTATATAACCAGCAGCTCAAAATAGGGCAAATTTCTAGGTAAAAACAAAATACTGATCTGATCTTGCTTTTTCCTTTGAATATTTGAGCAAAGGTTCCATCCATCCATCCATCCATTTCCTATACCTGCTTCTCCTATTCATGGTTATGGGGGGGGGGGGGGGATCTTAAAACTACAGGCATAAGGCAGAGAATAACCCAAGGTGGGGTCCCTACTCATTGTAACTGACCATAGATTATAGCATAAATTAGCAACTGTTCCATATAACATTGTCACCAGACTTTTACAGTGAGCGTATGGCTAACTAGATTGTTTGTTTATAAATGGTTAAAGCTTCTGAAGTATGTGTAGTTTGCTATAGTTGGATATCTAATACAAAGTTTGAATGCTAAGCCTCTTCTTCTGCGAGAACAATGCACCAATAGAAACTGCTAATTGAAGAGGACGCGGCTCATTCTGCTGTCTCTGTGCTTTGCATTCAGACTGATTACTGATTGCAGGAGAACTCTCAATTAATTTCAAACGGCAGTCAAATATACACGTTAAATGAGAGCATTAAAGTGCTGATTAGTTTTGAGAGATTGACCTCAAGTGCCATTTATAAGGTTAATCATCTGTGACTCAGTAACAGAGGGCAGCTTTACACGTGTAGGTCAATCCTGACCCCACATCTGCGGCTACTTAGAAACAGCAGCTGTCAACTCCAGGGGGCGCACTTGTGTCTCAAGCCCTGGATTACATCTTGTTGGGCTCATTAGTTCATGTAAATTAGAGGGGTGGGGGCATGAATGCATATATACCTGCAATATTTGTGAGTGAACAGGATATTCATATTAATGCTTGTTCTTGCTACATCTGCTGCTATAAAACGCTGTCATTTAATGTAGGTGTGCTAGAATATGACATGGCCGACATGTGACATTGGAAAAGAAGCACGGATGCCATGCAGAGACCTGCACAAACTGCACAGGTTTGCGTAAAGGAAGAATGACGGGCAAAAGTTACCTTCAATCTTTTCTAAAAGCACAGTTACAGTCTCCTTCATAACACCATGCTGCAAAACGAAGTATTTATTTAAATGTTAACAAAACCTAATGAAAAGCTGGGACTGGATTCCTATATGCCCATACACCAAAGGAGAATCCCATTGGTGACAATTCCTAATATGCTTAATATTCAGCTCTAAATATAAGTATTTTTTTAGCTTCAGCTTAACTTTAGTAAAGGCTTACACTGTTACTTAATACTCAGGCTAGGAGTAGGGTCATTTTGACCCACAAGTCACAGATATAAAGTAAAATGCTGGTTTTCTTTAAGTTATGCAAATGCCTGTCTTTGGCTTCCCAAAGCTGCATGCAACCCCTGAATATAAAATCTAACCTGACAGACTACATTTGGGACAAAGATAAAATGGCACCAGCCCTCCAGCTAACCATTAACATCACCCCTGTGTAATCTTGTACTTGTCCTCATACACTTTGTGTATTCGTGCTGTTATTTACGTCCATACAGTTATGACCCAAGCCACTGCAGGATACAGTCCGTTTCACAAACCTTATTACATATTCACAGCTATCTTTTCACTCTATAAACATATCCTACAGCATTTTTCATTCATGTCCAACACATTTGGAATCTATTTCAATCATTCTTCTAGCATCTAACTAGCAAATAAGCATCCAGAAGGGGTCCAATATGGACACATAGATGTCCATAATCGGAAACCTCACATTTTTTACTCATCAAACAAGTTTGCTGATCAAACAAGTCTTTTGATCTAAAATAAAAGGATCTCCAACCACAATAACTGACCTAGCTAAAAGCCATCACCGCCAAACACTGATCCAATGTCAGGCCATGGAACTGTGAATTTTTGCAATGGGTGGGTGACTGAATTGATGATGCCACTGATGATATGTTTACCAACAAAGAATTTCGTGAGCAACTTGCAAGCACAAAAGATACACAAATTCAATAGTATTGTCATGGGGGGGGTCCAGTATACTTAAATTCTAATGAAGATGAAAATCAGATTCATCCAGACAAGTGAATGTAACTTAGAACCGGCGAGTGAGAACAGTGACATTCATCCACATATGAAACAGCTTCTTACAAAGAGCATGACCACATGACAACCCTTTTCTGGCAGTGAGCATCATGTCAGTGAAACAGCACAGTCCTATCTTCAGGAGCCTGTTTGTGATGGCACATTCTGTCAAACCTTGCATCTCACTGCATAAATTCCCTTTGAAACTGGCCATGATATTTTGGCGAAGACTCCTGAACAACTGCATGCAAATACCGCAACAACCAAAATGATAATTGCTAAGCTACGTCCAGAGCTGGGCATGAAGCAGTAACTCACATGCAATAAAACAAAAGCACTACTGTATATGGACCATCTCTGGCTGTGGAGGACGCTTTCCTGGCATTTCTGTTTTCTTTTCTCATTCAGCAATGAACAGAACGCACTGGATTCAGGATGCTTGCGGTTCATTCTGTGAGGGTTAGGTTCAAGGAAACAATAAAGCATTTGTGTTGGGATGGAAGAAGTGAGAGGCAAATGTATCTTCAGGGTGACAAATCTGCCCTGGCAGCTGAGACCGGGAACCGACCCAAGGGACGCTACTTTGAGTCTGGAGAAACGGATCAACATAGAGGATCCGCCGTTTCCAGCCGGAGCCGCCTGCCATTTTGCTCAGTGCCATGGCAAACAAGGCAGGCATATATATATATATATATATAAACCCTTTTCTGGATAACTGCAGTTGTTGAGTCAACCCCCCCCCACGACCCATCAAAGTGAGGTTTCCTCAGCCGAAGCAACTCTGTACCTGGGAACGTGGAGGAACTCATAACTCATAATTTCTTTCCTACTCTGAGCCCAGCCTAGGAACCGAAATGGAGAAGAACCAGCCTGGTTGAAGCATGCATAAAGCATAAAGACTGCAAACGACAAAATTTGGAGAGGTCTTTGAGGAGCAGATGGCAGGCGGATATTCTGAGAGAGCATCAACGTGCATCCCGGATCTGGAATAATTGTATGTTTTCTCACATGAAACGGTGTCTCCCACACGGGCACCGCTTATGGAGAACCCAAGAGTTTGCGCCTTCATCTGAAGCGGACAGATGAGCTTCACTAGGGGATCTAACGGTGGAGAGTGTGGTCAGAGGAGCTGCTACCGGGAGCCGAGTCAGAACCCCGCAACGGGCACAGGAAGAGAAAACACGGCGTTACTGAATGCGATGGTATGCGATGGATCTGCATGTGACAAATGTGGTGTGTGGTTGTGCACCATCTGCATCGATCACAATGTTGTCAGCAGTATATGCAATGTGAAAACACCTTTTTAAATTATCGTACTACACACTTACGGTACACACAAATGTGAAGCACATTTGCCCAGTGCCTATCAGTCTGGCTTCATGTTTCAGTGATTCTGGGTTAAGTTCACACTCTTGGCTGTGCGTGTGCGGAGCTTGCATGTTCTTCAGTTTGTGTGAACTTCCTCCAGGTACCAATAGGTCCCTCCTGCATTCTAAGAAATGAGCAAAGGCGATGATTTCTCTTGCCCATCGGCTGTGACCGTGTGCAAGCCCTGCGACGGACCAGGATCCCATCCTAGCTTCCCCCCGCCCCATGCCCTGTGTTTCCTGGGATAGGCTCCAATCACACCGTGACCCTGTAGAGCAGAACTGGGCAAAAGTCAGCCCACTGGCCATATCCGGCTCGCGGCGCTATTTTCACTGGCCCGTGCAATCGCTGCAATGGAAACAAAATGGGTAACGTTTTATTTTTAAGTTCCATGAGTAACGAAAAATACATCCGCTTTCATTCAGGCACATAAAAACAAATCTTTCTTTGTTTTGCAGCTTTCAAGGGATATGAAAATAATCATTTAAAAATGGTTCCTGCTGACATGGTGAAGCTTGGATTTGGCCCTCCACAGAAAATAATTGCACAAGCCTGCTGTAGAGGGTAAGCGGTTACAATTAATGGATGGATGAATATTCCATTTAACAGTGACAAACCTTAGCATCTGTAATTCTGACATTAAGCTATTTTAATTAATATGTTGCTAATATTTTGCATAATTAGCATGAAATTACTTTGAACCTCATAACAGCTTTTTTACTGCTAAACTTTTTAAACGTCTGTTATGTTGATAATGTATTTAGCATTATAATATATTTCATATTACTGGGTTTAAAATCTTTTTAATTTTCACTTCTCCTAATTTAAATACAACATGTAGGGTTCTCGAGGGATTTTTGGGGGGTGAATTTGCAGGTGGGTATTTTCAGTTCCGTAACTTTCTGGAAGAGCAAACAGAACAGACTGATACTGTGTCCTTTTGTCTTTGAGAGTGTGATCTGCAGAGGGCTGAGAAACATTTCTCATCAATCTATTACACCATTCTGTAGGAAATTGACTGAGGTTGGTTTCGGATGAAGAAACTAATGGATTGCATTGGTAACTGTGCTAAAAACAAACATCAACGTGAAATTCAAATACTACTACTGTTCCCTCAAATTAGTATTCATTATTTGCCATTGGGATTAACTGCGCTTCAATTATTTGATATGCATTTCTAAATGTTGTCTGTTATTGAAATCATATTAATTTTGAGTGTCGCCCTTTGTTTACCCAGAGTTGATTCAAAATTGAAATCCCTGGTACAATAGGAGTGATGTTTGATATTTACGAAAAACAATTAGATTTTCCACAAAAGCGAGTGATCATGATACTCTGGAGAAGGATCTGGAGAGTATCTTTAGGCTCTGTGTGATGTCAGAACAAGGAAAGAAATATTATGAAGTATTTTTGTTGGACCGACTTCCTACAGCCTCATTTTAATTCTTATAGCCTGTGAGAGGTGAGTGGTGGACTTTGGCCCTTTGCTCTTCAAACCTTGTAATACAAATAATTCAGGAATATATGGTGTGACCCCTAATATATATACAAAACAGGTTATACCACAGTGATAAAAAAATAGACCTGGAAAATATATATAGTGAAATAAATTCTTAGAATTTTAGAGCACACTTTGCTTGATAATAATGTTAAAAAAATTAACAATAGCAACAATACAAAAACAATAACAAAACTTATCCCATTAACAGGTTGATGTGCCGGCTTAGTGGACAGTTCTGAGGTCTCATATGTCCAAGATGGCGTTTTTTTTTTTTGTTTTTAATGTGTCCTGTCCGGCAGCTTTCGCAAGCAGAATAATGGTCTGAATTCACTGCTGTGTCAGACATATTTGCTTTACCATGAGGGGCTCTATAGACTCTGTATAGGCCCTTCATGTTGGTCAATTTCTTTTTATTCGTATATTTATTGTATCTTATTTAATACATGTAAAATATTCCAGTTGCCGTGCTGCCCGGAAGGGAGTGACAGATTAGGAAAATGAGTGAAGAAAAGGGGTAGGGAGAGAAATGAAAGAGAAAGAAGGAAAGAGAGAAAAAAAACAAAAAAACACGAACAAAGGCGGAGACAACAGTGGGACAGAGAGGCTAAGAAAGACAGGAGTAACGTAAAAAGCACATAAGGCAAGAAAAAACAGATATACAGACATACAAAATTGTAGCATGTGCTTGGAAGGGAGCGTGGAGGTGAATTTGCATGTGTGTTCCTCTGTTTGGGGGAGGTGTTTGAACATGTATGCGTGTGTTGGGTGCGTGTGAATTTCTCCATGGAATGCACTTGATAGCGAGGGTGGGGGGCCGCAACCACACCCCACAAGAACCAGAGGCCGGCGGAGACAGGCCCAGGAGACCCAAGGCGTCCGCAGCCCCCCATGAGCACGGAAGAGCCAAGGCCCCACGTCCCCACGACATCCGGGTCCCCACCCCAGCAGGAGGAGGAGGGAGGTCCCAGGTGCAGCCCCCGCAGCCAAAAGGGCACGAGCCCCAGAGAACCAGAGGCAACAGGCAGCCGCTCCCGCACGGGCCAGGGCCAGGGCCCCAGGACCCCAGGTGGCCGGGAGCCGACCGGCCCCCGGCAGAGAGCCCCACCCGCGCCGGAGAGGCCCGAGCCCCCCCCAGGCCACCACCCGGGGAGGAGGGCCAGCAACCATGCCAAGGAGGCAGCCGCGCCCAGGAAGGAGCAGCTAGCCCCGGACCCAGGCCCACACCACCCACACAGACACCTCGCAGACACACCTCTCAGCCATACACATAGACCATACACCCACTCACACAACATACACAGACACAGAGACAAAAAGACATAAGCCCATCCACTCCGGACCGCCCTCCGCCATGCGGAGTTTAATTCTTGATATGGTTATGCTGTCTGTGTGCAGTATGCATGAGGCTCTGGTTTTGTCCCACAGGCCAAAGGCATGTCTATGCGGCATCTCTATTGACAGAGGGTCCTGCTGCTGATCTGCTGCATGCAACATGCTTCCTGGAGTAGGATCCAACCTTCTCTGATTCTGCATCGGTCGAGAAGAAATTGATGGTGATGATGATAAATTTTTCAGCAATTACAAGTAGTAAAGTGCTTTGAACAAATGCCCTACTACAAGTCAGACCATGGACATTAAAACACCATAACTAGACAGCTAAATTCTAAAGAAAACATTCTAGATCCTGAACATTTTGACCTTTCAGAAGGTGCTCCTTAAAAATCCCATGTCTTATATACTGTAGATTCCCTCTTCTCTCCACCAAGCAGATTAAGTTCACACAGGAACATCCAGAACTCTTACGTGAGCATCCTGATATCGCCCTTGGAGACATTAGTCATGGAAATTCTCTCATTTTACTGTTTGTTATTTCTTTAGCGTGTGGAGGATTTTTCCATTAAGGAGCTGTTTGAGAGGCCAAGTAGCACATTTGAGTGAGTGTATTTGCAATAAATATCATGTGCAGAAAGTTTGTGCAGGCCCTTGACTGGTGTGATACCAACCCTTCAGAGCTGAGATTGCATTGAGATTGATCCCAGGATTCTTTCGAATTACCCACGTCATTGAAAGCTTCAGCGTCACGGGAAGGAAAATCGCCTTCGACAGAGAGACATGGTGCTTGACATTTTGATTATTTTTTAGTAAGTGGTTTTGGAAAGACATGAGAAGTTCTCTTCCATGGCAGTCACGTTTGAGCGTAGAGAATCATCTAAAAGAGACCGAATTGTTATTGAAATGTGCACCACCAAGACCTTCGAGAGGCTAACGGCAAGCAAATGACTGCCACTGCTGCGATGATCCATGGAAAATGAATTCATCATTATTTAAGCAGTTTTTAAGGCAACACATAAACTGGGAGCTGGGGGGGGGCTTTTGAGGAATGTATAATCAATGTCCCATAGTTTTTTTTTCCAGCACAGAGAGAAAAAAAATCTTTGGCTGACATTTTCATCAATACACTGAAATCAATACACAGTCTACAACACATTTAAATGTATGTCTATTCACCACTACTGTGTCCACACACACATGAAAACACAAATTTAGAAACAGTTGTCTATTTAATAGTCCAACAAAGGGCAAACTGTAATGAAGAGACACAAGTACTAAGGCCTAATCTTAAAAAAAAAGCAAAAAAAAAAAAAAAACTTGTCAGTACATGCCAAAGATCAATTTCCACTCTGTGCTCTGAAAAGTATGTTCTTCTCAGCAAGACTTTCCTGAAGTCTTATTGATTTTTTCGTTATTGTCTGCACTTGGTACCTGCAAAGGCAGTGCTATCTTTGGATTTGCATTTCATCCTCATTTTTTTTCCCCCCACACTTCCCAAAATAATCCAGAGCCCCGAAGCTGTCATTTACCATGTTTTTACCATTCAGTTTGCCTCTCCAGAGTTAGGCGACAGTGTCATCACATTCCACATCAAAACCGAAATCCAATAATGGTACAGGGTCTGCGGGATTCTCCTCTAATTAGTCCATCTCTCGTTTTCCTCCTTTTCCATTTCATTAATGTAGGAGGAATTCATTTAAATTCATTTTGGTGATGAGATTGGCTAAATTAATTAACATCCCTATTCAGAGGCACAAAGAACGCGGTCGACATGCGAAAGATGTTTCATTAACGTCTTTAAACAGTTTTTTATTAATCTGAAGCCATTATTTTAGAGCTGAGTGTCGCAGAAAAGCACGAGGGCAGCCATTTGACAAGGCCGTCTCTTTTGTTCATTTCTTTAATCAGCCACAGATAGTTGGGGGGGGGGCCAGAGGCAGCCAGTTACTCCATCCCATCGGCAGCTGGCTCATCCGTCATGCGGAAAGCTCACCTGAGGTGCCGTGTTGTTCCTGAGCAGCGCTCATCACTGCCGCGTTTGTCACACGCCTCTGATTTATTGAACTGCGCCGCTCTCAAAGGTCCAAATTCTACCTGCATTGTTAAGGGATCACAGGCCGAGACGTATGCTGCCAAGCCTGTAAAATGATGCATCAAAGATATATAAAAAAAAAAACTCTTTCAGAACATCAGTTCTTATTTTTAGGTCATATATATCCTATGTTTAGTGGTTTCTTTTGCCCAGAGTCACTAAGAGTTTATGAGCATTGGGAATATCTATAATACAATTTTGCTTATAATACTTCTGTCTGTGTGGATTAAAGTACAAGTTTAAAGGTACATAAAAGGTTCAGAGGTTTATATGTGTCGGTTTTTTATTATTATTATTATTTACATGTTTGCATAGTACAATGAAATACTTGTGTGTCCCTGCAGACCACACTGTCAGAAAAATATAAGCCAATATACACAGAAGCAAACAATAAATAACAATGAGTAACAGATAACCAGGAATAAAACCACCGCAGACAAACAAACACTGACGTGTGCAGGAGCTGCTTTGGCGACGATGAATCCAATGTAACAGTCTCAATTTTTGCAGCACTTGGAGTGCAGTTAGCTTGGTGTGGAGGACAAAGGGGCCGTGAATAGAAAATGCCCCCAAATCTTGTTATCCGGGAGCTCAGTGGGGTCCGAGAGTCGACTTTGCACCACCAGCTAGGTTGCAGTTCGAAAGGGATGTTTCATTACAAAAGACGCCTGATGCAAAGCCATTTTCTCTGACTGCAGTGTGACTGACGGCCTACAGGGGTCCCTTTTACGGTTCTTTCTGACAAAGCTTCACGCAGGTTCTTCATAATGCATATTCACGTTTGAATTCAGGTTATACCGCTGGATTTCTGCTGAAGGAAAACTAGGAATGTTTATTCATTAAAGGTAAAATAAGCAAGGCCTTCTTGGAATGACTGGGCCTTGTCCGTCATCGGCCTGAACACAATGAGATCCAGCTCTCGCTGCCACTTCAGGGAAAGTGTAACTGGAGCGGCAGGCACTTTACCCAAAAAGATCAGTCGCTGTCCAATTCTGAAACTGCATGTTGTAATGCTGCCATGCTGCTTCTCTATTGGTCAATTCTTTAGGGTCGTTTCCCCTGCTACTGGGGGCTAGAGCTACCCACAATGCACCTGCGCTTCCTGGCATTTTTGTTCCCTCTCCCATGTGGCAGCAGGGCACATTTGCACTTGCGAGTGACTATGGAACTGGCGGTAGATGTCACCGAGGACTGCCAAAAATTTGCCTCCGTAGTCATGTGACCCCCCCGAGAGGCAGAAAGCCCGGAAGGAAGGTCCAGACTGGGTAACATAGCCTTCTGTTGTGGCTTATTGAAATGCATGTCCCCTCCTTACACAGTTTATGTGGCATCTTCCATGTGTATTAAAAACATAATCTTGGGGGGTGGGATCAGTATGGTATCACTGGGCAGGGGCCATTCTGTATAAACCCCCCCTGTTACTCCTTTTGCGTGGCTTATTTGATCCTCACCATGTAGATGTGATGGACACACTACACGTCTTAAAAGATATACGGAATCACACAATTACAGAATGTATCACACGGTCCATGTGCCGTCGAGCACAGGGCATCTGGCTGAGAGATGTACATACTGAAGACCCTTAGACAATATATCGGATACATCTCGACTTTGAGTGCGAGATGATGACAAAGACAGGATGACACAGTTTCCCAGAAGTGAGACGGCCGTCCGGGTCCCCATGTCCATTTCTGGGGGGAGTTTAGTGGGTCTGGGATCGTCCGGATTCATCTGTTCCCCCCGCTCCCTGTTTCCTGTATCACTGTAATCTCGGTGTGTCTCGCCCTCAGTAAGTCAGACCTGAGTATAGATGTCCCTTCCTTATTGAACCCCTAAATGCTGCGATCAAAAAGCAAACATTGGCATCCTTGTCCCTAAAGACACTTTTTGGCTCAGAGACAAAAGGAATAGAGACTACACTTCAGAGCACAATCCCAAATGCGCGTGAAAGGTCAGATCCAATGCTTTTTCCCAGCGCACACCTGAAGGCACTGATAAGGCAGGCATCTGATAAGCTAGAACGGGCAGGTGGGGGGGGGGGGGGGGCTGTCTGAGCGAGGGGGGGCGGGGAGAGAGTGGCACATTGACGTGACAGGTGGCGGCGGTGGGGTACCACCGAGGATGCCGGCCACGGACGATAAGGCGTCAGGATGCGACAGGGCTTCTGGTGGTAAAGACCTTTTTCCGGTGCTTCCTCTCCAAACAAGAGCATTTATCCCAGTGTTGTCAGTGGAAGCAGTATGGAGCACTACATCGCCACCTAGCGGATGGCAGGCATTAAGACAAACCAGGTGCCTGCTCGTCGAGGGTAATGATTGCCCTCATCATTGCATCTTCATCCCTCTCAGTCATCTGCCAAGCCCAGCATGAGCTTGAGCAACCCCCTCCCCCCCCTCCCCCCCACACACACACATACACACACACACATCTCTGACATAAGCATCACTCACTGTCCTGGGGGCTTCCTTGGATTGGTGCACCTGTGGGCTCATGAAAACCTTACAGGCACCTGGACAGAGAATTTGCTACGATTTGGTAGCGCCACGTGGGTTTCAAAAGGTTTTTGTGTGGACCTACACACAATAATACAGAATAAAGATAGGACATATAACCAGAAGGTTGTTGGTTTAAGTCCCAGGAGATAGTAATGCCTTTGAATATAGTTTCACCAAATAGTGCAACCCAAAATAGTCAAGAAATGAAAGTGTCAGGTGACAATCAAACGTAAATGCCATGAACATTAACTGACATACTTAATGACCTCAGACAAAACTGTAATTCTTACATCATGAGTCTGAACTGCAGTTATATAATACAAATTATGGTCAGCTGTGTAGCTCTTTGCATTGCAGCACATTTCAGTGAATTACCCAACTGTAAGTGATTTATAGATTTAAAAAAATGCTTCAACTATGCCAGAGCCAATTTAAAATGGAAGTTGACCCATGCTCTCTGCACATATATCGCTAGTGTTAAACTTTCATCTTAGAAATACCAAAATGTTTCAAGAAAAAAAAAAGGGAAAGCATCCTATAAAATAACTTTCCCTTTGAGTGCTGCTATTGCAGTGTAAAAAGCTGACATAATATCAAATGGGGTCTGTTTCTTTTGTATCGATTTAATATGTTTGAGGTTTTCTTCAGTCCTTTTACCTAATTACAGTAGTGCAAAGTTTCAGCAGGCCAGGGACAAATATTGGATTGAATGCGACCGGACCTACAGAGTGATTAATCAAGGTCATAGCTGGTATGCATTATGTGTGTCTGTTTGTGTGTGTACGAGAAAGAGAGAGAGAGAGATTGAAAGAGAGGGAGAGTGAGCTGCTGAGTACCTGGTGTTCGCAAATTAAGGAGCCACGCCACTACATTACACATTTGTCTATGAATCCATCCATCCATCCACCCCTCATACAGAATAGGACTGTAGTCAGCCTAATCAAAGAAGCACACGGCACAGGGGAGATGAGAGAAATGGGCGGAGTAACTGTACGCAAAAGCTAAATCAATCATGCAATTATTCATCTTTGAAATGAGTGTCTTCAGAATCATTACATTCCACAGAATGTGACACTGTCTAGACAAACAAAACATGTGCACTCAAGCAACACTTTCCAACCAGAAATAAATGTCAAAATCCCAGTCTTTCATTTTTGCTCAATAAACATCTACAACATCATTTTAATCTCTAAAGGAGCATAATACGTATAAGAAATCAGTCTATAAGATTAATATTATCATAAAACTTTTCTGGGTGCCATGTTGCCAGCCAAAAAAAGTAACAAATGAAATTCACTTAGTTCAGTTGTACTGTTAATACAACCCGATTGAGAAGATTGAGCATCCATTATCAATTGAAATAAAAAAAAAGGCAAGGTCAAAAAAGTTACTTTTTAAAAGTGCATTTTCCTGCCTGCCATCTGTCAAAATGGTAATTTGAATCATTCCGCCTTGGCCCTCAGTGTCCATTATTCATTGGACCTCTGACTTTCAAATAAGCCATCAATCAAATTTGTACTTGAAGTGCAGTGAGAGAAACCTCATCACTAAAGGAAGGGCCCTGAAGAGCCAGCACGATTTCATAAAGTACAAAAAAAGCAGAAATTGCTTCGAAAGGCTAGGAAGCTTAAGTTAAAGCGTAATTTAGGAAGCGTGAATGCTTTAGAATGGCGTCCTTTCAAAGCTAATGCAGCAGCTGTTCAATTCACAGGCTTGTGAATCAGCTGTTGTAGGTTGTTTATAATGACAATGATTCAGCTGAGGGATGAAGTACAGAAGGAGGAAATATGCTCAACAAACAATGTGCGCCCTCAAACAATGCTTCTAGAAAAAAGTCTATTAGAAAGATTATGAGATAATGTTCAAAATGGAGCCCATGATGTACTGGCATCCTATGCATGGGTGTTCAGCTTCATTTCTTACAAGTATGTACAAGGAATTTGTTCTTGTGTCCCCACTCAAATATTTTATACATATTAATACACAAATTGCACAGTAAGTCGTAATGCAATACGACAAAAAGCACAGACAGGGAAACAGCATACAATACAACACAAGTACATATAGAACAGACAGTATTTATCGCAGATGCTTAGGCAGTGTGAGGGCTGCTTTCGTGATTTCACAGTTCTTGGAAAGAAGCTGTTTAGGTGCAGAGAAGGCCTGGATCAGAGAAGCTGGTAGCCTTTCCCAGATGGGAGTTTTTGCAAGAGATGGTGTGACCAGGATAGGAGGGGTAAGTAGCATTTTTTTCCTGCTGGCTTCTTTTGCCTTTTGGACTAGGACGTATGGTTGGATATTCAACATGATTTATTACTACCCAAATAGCTTTATGTGTGGTTAATACCAGCTTAGGCTGCTGAGCACAGCCTTGCTCTTGCATTTCCAGAGAATTGCAATGAGTTGCATTGGCGCTGACTTTATGATCAGGAAGGTATGTCAGAAAGGAGCAGTAATGTTGACAGAGGCAGAATTGGCCTAGACACATCTTGCAATATGTATGTGTTAGTTATTGTCGAGAGCAGGGCACATTTTCTGAGACTATTCCTGTAAACAATAAACACCTTGAAAATGTCAACAATGCATTTGGGGATGCCTCCCTCTTTTCTGAGCCTCCAGTCACCCTCCATGTGAACATTCCAAAAATTCCCAAAGATCTCCATCCCAAGAAGACAGCAGGAAAATAGGCATCATCAAAACAGTCGACTCAGCTCTTCACAACAATGTTTTCTGGGGAGACGGCCAAGTAATTAACGGGAGTCACGTCTGGTTCATTGAGGACTGCTGCAGTATCGACAAGGCGAGAGACTAGGAACCTCTTCTTAGGGAATGAAACAACACAGTTGGTATTTCCTTTAAAAAAATATTACTTTCATTCATTAGAGTAACCCTTTCTTTCTGGTTATTGATTGTGTACAATGGAATAAATATTGCCCCAAAACATTCTCTGCTCATCTATAGGAAGTTTTGATCGTTTTCAGGTTGATAACTCCAATAAGAATAGAGAACACGTTCTAGAGGAACCAGTCACCAATAATTAAAGGGCACTGATAGAGTCAGTGAAGGCATTGATGCAATCCAAACCATAAAACAGTATATCCAATGCCAAAATATCATATAATGCTTAGTAAATCATAGCTATAAAAAAGATTTCCATTATTTCATTATTGCAAAGGCTCAATCAATGTATTATATTATATTGCATTTTATGAGTACCAGCCAGAAACCTTCCTTGTACATATTCTCAGATGTACTCTTGTATGAGCGCTAATGTGGTTGATGTTTACACCCATGGTCCATGCCAAAGCTTGTGTTCGGGGAAGAACGGTGTCGTTTCATTCCAGAAGGAGGATGTCATTGGATGCACTGAGAGAAAGTCCAAGCTGAATCCTTCTGCAGAATCCACGCTGTGTGAATGTGAAACTGAGTCTGGAGTCATTGAGGAATCAGTGAAGCGTGAATCCAGAGTCAATGCAAAATCAATGTTCTGTATGGGTGGGGACGATTCTGGAGTCGACGTGGAATCGTCCTGGAGTTCTGCGACTGCCTAATGAGACAGAAAATTAAAGTACATGAACACCTCTCAGCTGTCTCTCACTATGTACTCCGGGTGCTATTTTTAAAGATGCCTTGTGAGGGTCGTGTTCAAGCCCTCCCCCAAGCAGTGGGGCCTCAAACCTTCACGGGCACAGCGAAGCTGACTGACAGATCACTGCAGAGGAGACACACAGAGCACAAACCAGCTGGCAGCTATCCATCCCGTGAAACGTTTGTTTGTACGCCTGACGGACTTTGATTAAAGTCACTGTGACATGTAGGACTTCGGTAGGCCGCCTTACACTTGCCCTCTGAGTCGTCTTGCTGCATGCAGCCAGACATCGAAGTGTACAGTCACCCCATTGCGCTTCTGTCCACTCACAGTACACTCCAATCCTGAAACACTGCCAGAGATAATGATTACTTGGCTTTGTAAACTACAGGTATGCCATTCCCTGCGAGACTACCATTACCCAGTAACATTGCCTCTCAGTTCCGTCGATCCCTATATTCAGGTCAGTCAAGACCAAATGCATTTTGTAAACCTAAGAGAAAGTATCAAGCTGGAGCATCGCATTTTTAGGGGGGGAGGGAAGGAAAACAAAGAATTATTTATGCCTCTAAACTGTACAGCGGGGGCAAAGCTGATATCCATTGCTAAGAGATTTCTTGAAGGAAAGGGGGGGGGGGGATCAATATCACCCCTGTTCTGTTTGTGGTGCACTGAAAGGAGCATCAGGAGAACAAATACGCAGATGGATCATGTCGGAAATCAGCCGAATCCAATCCAATTCAATCTGTCCGAGGAGATGGAAACCAGTGAGCAAACCCCACTGGAAAGTTCATCTGAAATGTCAGAAAGAGCAGCATTGGGTAAAAAAGGCTTATAAGGCACCTGGATACACTCTGGAAGCTCCACAACAGATCTGTATATATATCTCAGTATATGGAGAGAATATATCTGCAAATGATGTATAGATAATACTGAAAGAGAATGAAAGAGGCGTTGCCATGGGCACCATTATGACATCACACTGCCAAGGCTGCCGGTTGGATTCTTGCCTTAGCCGTGTGCCTGCGGAGTTTCCTCTGGCTATGCTAGTTTCCTCCAACAATCTAAAGATATGTGATTAGGTGAATTTGTGTCTCAGAATTGCCCATAGCGCGTGATTGAGTTGGTGCCTCACGATGTCCCATCCCTTGTGCTTCCTGGGTAGGCTCCAGGTTTTCTGCAAGCCAGCACTGGGTAAGCCATTAAGGAAAATGGATAGATAAATTATTGATCAATGTGTGCTCGTTAGACACTATTAGTTTGCCTAGGCAGTATTTATAAATTAAAAATATTCTTGTCGGCTAAGGTCAGGCTCACTAATTATGAATGATTTGTTTATTTATTTATTTTATTGTAAACAAATTATGGGACTGCTAATTACCTAATAATGCTATTATTAAAAACTTCTTTAAAGAATCTGTTATAGGATGACGTTGGATAATCAATCGTAGTAAAATGAGGGGAAAGTGTCTCCAGCTCTATTAAAAGAAGCCCCACTAATACATTGTTATTAAAGGGCATTTATCGGTATTAAGGGGCAGTTAAAGTTCACATAAGGCGAGTGGCACTAAGTTTTCTTATCTGTGAAAACACCTGACCTGCAATTTTAAAAATTAAGATTTAAATAAAAATTACATTCGAGCACCAGGATTGCCA
Organism: Paramormyrops kingsleyae; assembly: GCF_048594095.1. Classification (NCBI taxonomy): domain Eukaryota; kingdom Metazoa; phylum Chordata; class Actinopteri; order Osteoglossiformes; family Mormyridae; genus Paramormyrops; species Paramormyrops kingsleyae. Next base: position 11,652,804 of record NC_132798.1, on the reverse strand, counting down.
TGAAGCACGGGACAATCACATGGTCAGAGGGACGTAAAGTTTATGATTTTACCCCTTCCGCCAAAGTGAAGTTCAGGCATGACTTCCCTCTCCTGTGATCTGGGTCAGCGAGCCCCTTGGCATAGAGCAGGGGGGCTTATAAGCATACCCATGGGCATCATTACCTATGCCCCCCAACTCCCACTGCCATCCAAGTGACCTCCTCTTATTAGCCTAATGGTCCCAATTAGTCTAACGATCCTGAACAAATGAGCCTGGCAATAAAGAAGGCCACACCCCCTGCTCCTTGCCCCCACCCAATCCTACCCCCAAGCCACAGCCCCGGTGATGTGGATCAAGAGGATTCATAACCTGCCCCCCCCCCCTCCCCCCAAGACACTACACACACAGAGATGCACACACCAGCTTCCTTACCCTAAAGGTCGATTGTATTGCATACCTAATGAGGCGTATGGTCTGTGCCCCCGCCCACCCCCCCCCCCCCAATCATTGAGAACTGGTACATTCCTCTATAAAGCACCAGCCAAAACAGGGGCTCGGCTCAAACCTGTGGTTAATTTTCCTTCACAATCTGCAATAAATACTCTGAGAGTGCATGCAGAAGGGCCTGATATTTATAAAATGGCTGGGAAGAAATACTGCAAGAGAGTGTGAATCCAAAATGCAGAAAGACAAAAAGAAAAAAAAAAAAACGTTTTATGACCTCAGCAGGACTGATAGCACCCATAAAACTCTTCACATACTTTTCAGCATATTTTAAAAAGCTCACCATTTAATAATGCTTACAATAAGGTAGAGTGCCTGCAAGTGCAACACTGGTCAGGGTCACAAGACCTTTCCCAGAATGCCGTGTGGTCTACTGGTGGCACACGTGCCATTGGGGAACATATCTATGACAACTGCAGAACCGCTGTACAAATCACTGTCCTCCTTTAACAGTATTGAAAAAAGAGGATCTGGTAATCACAAGACATTACCTTAATGGGTAATGCTTTACATTAAAGGCACCTTCATAATGCATTCATCATGCATACATAGAACATTCTAAGCCACATGTAAGTATACTTTAACATCTGAACATATCTTAACAGCTACAATGTAGTTTAATATCAAACATTTTATTATTTATCATATGATTATAATATTTGCTGTTATCATATAATGTTTATTATTAATATATATTACAACAGTTAAGGTATATGGTGTATTTACATGCTGCTTATGAATGTCCTACGAATGCATTACAAAGGTATTGTGAAGGTGCAGGTAATGTAAAGCATTACCGCTTAATAAGTTGGTGTTGCACCACAACAACTTAGCATACAATTGAAATATATCAAACATATATATATATATATATATATATATATATATATATATATATATATATATATATATATATATATATATATATGCACATATTCAAGCAGAAGATACAATATGTGGATGGGTAGGGGGGTGATTAATTCCCAATGAAAGCTTTACTCGGCACCAGGGAGGGGTGCTGAGCAGACAGTACCCAGAATGCACGGGGCAGCCTCACGCAGCCTCATCATTCCCAGCCATGATGCTTCTCCCCAGATGAAGCTCTTTTGATGCATGAGGCCCAGAACCTGATGCATGTGAGACACAAGCAAGTCATTTGTATCCACCTCATGACTTTCCGGAACATAAACGCCTGCCATTTGGAAGTGCCCAGGAGGTTCGAAGGGGGGCAAACGCTGCGTGTATGTAGTCGTCCCACACAGGCCTGAATGTAAAAACTGTAGCTGTGTGCAGACGTACCCCCCCTATCTCCCCACACACCTGGATTCACAGCTCATTTCACCGCTCCAGTGCCACCTGGGAATCCGGCTCACCGGACGAGTGGTGTGTACCTAGACCGTATTTACTTAACACTTTCCCTTCTTCAAAGCCTCGTTCGGGGCTGATCACACACAGCCATCGCAATCGCCGTGCTGTCCCACAATCCAGCTCGTGTCTAGAGTGGCCCAGTATCGAAAGTTTCATTTTTCATGTTCCATTCCACTGATAAAAAGGATAAATAGCTAAACGCCTGTCTCAGCAGAGAGCTGTTATATATTACCATAGTGATGGCACACCCCATAATAATGACCTAATTACCACAGCCCCACTTTTGATGAGATTCACCTTGGTGACCATCTGCCATGCTTGGTTAACCCAAAAGTCCCAAACCAATGGGGGCAAATGAATTCTACAGGAATTACAAATGAAGCCCCTATCTACCCCATACCTGCTTTTTTCCCAGTGAAAATTGCTCCAGTGACCATTTGCTCTGATCCAGATCTTTCAGGTGCTTTTCAAATGATTGTACAGCCCGATTATTATAAACAAAAAGCAGCCTAAAAAGGCATGTTTTCAACCGGAGTTAACATAAACGTAGCATATTTCATTGACTCCCCAGCAGCCGGTTAACTCTTCAGAACCTTCATCGTCCTTGTAAGTCACTGGCAAGAAAGTGTGGGAAATGTTTCTGAAAGGCCAGGTTTGTTCAAGTATCAATTTCGTGGAGAAGGCACTGCACTGACAAAATAGTTTCAGTTTTTAGGGTCTTTTTTATGTGCAGTTTAAAGTCTCCCTTAATTTTCTGCTTTATTAGTTGAGTTTGAGTAACGGAAAATGACAGGATCGATGTTTTGGACCAAAACAGCGGGAAGTCACGTGTAATGGGTTATACCTATAGCACACGGAGCGAGTGCCTTTCTCTGCGTGTATGGAGGGGCCAGCTGCAAGCGCAGGTGCCAATGTGATTGATCCTACCTCATTACTGACCCCACCTTTAATCAGAGACCCCCCCCACTGATGTCCTTCAAGAAGGCAATCGGGTGAATCCAAGGCTAAGTGTGCCGGTTGGTGAAGATGCCTTTCCGGCAAAACGAGAGTCTGTCACAGACCTCAGACCTGCATGAGCACGAGAAGACATGAGTGGCAGAAATAAATCATGAGCCCCACCTTGATCCCCCCCCCTTCTCTTATTTATAACATTACTCACATCTGCGTTCCTGTGTCCTGCGAGAGAGACGCGCTCTTGATCTCTCTCCCCCCCCCATCAGACTGAGGAGTTTTGCCTTCATCATTTCAGCTCTCTCTGAGATTCTGGCTTTTTTATTTATTTGCTGCTCTCTCTCTCTCTCTCTCTCTCTCTCTCTCTCGCTCTCTTTCTCTCTTTGCATAGAGGTTCTAGCAGGCAATCATCCGGGCTGTCCGGGGCTGCCAAAGGCACCAGCATAAACCAGGCACATTTATATGAGTGACTAGTTTTGCAGGGCAAAAGCACTGAGCTATGCCGGTCTCAGAGTCACATCTACCTTAAGCAGTGACCCGCAAAGCAAACAACTACACCCCCCTGCACACCTTCATTAGCATAAGGATCACTGCGTCTGTTTGTACAGCGCGTACATTCACCCCCACGGGCCGCTCGCCATCATTTGGCCAAACACGCACACTGACAGCTACGCACCTCCAAACCCCCCCCTCGCTACCGCCTCCCATCCACACCTTCTCTGAAACTGATTTACTTTATCTGATTTACTCTTTCTGTGTCATAAGTACCTCCTGGACATCCACATGTGTGTTTTTGTGTCTATGTGTGAGGCACGAGTGCTGCATAGTCGGCCTGCATTGTTGTTTTCATGTGAATACAGTCTGCCTGGGTCCTGGGGCACTTCTGACGTCAGTTGTTTATTGCTTGTCAGTGAGTCGAATGGCATTCTGAGGTAACGCAGCAGAATATATTTGGAGGTCTACAGTACGTACGAATATTTTAAGCACTACACAGCACACACCCTGGGGTGTATTCGGCAAACTGGGGTGTCATGACAATAAAATACGTGGCTGGATTCAGAAATCATAAACTTGATAAAAGAATGCATTCGGAGCCCTCGCGGGTTTACGGTATAACAACCACGCCACCCACGCTAGACCAGAAAACAAAATGTGGAATAAAAGCTAGCAAACAATAGTCAAGTGGGATAATGGCTAGCAAACAATAGCCATGTAGGATACCAGCTAGCATATCATAGCCATGTGGGATAACTGATAGCGAACAATAGCTGAGTGGAATCACAGCTAGCAAATCATAGTGACATGGGATAACAGCTAGCAGATCAGAACAAAGTGGGATATTTAACAAGCCATAGTCATGTGGGGGAACAGCTAGGAAATCACAGACATGTGGGATAAGAGGTAGCAGACAATAATCATGTCGGATAACAGCTAGCAAATTATAACCACACAGCGTAGCAGCAAGCAGACAACAGTGAAACATGCTCCCAGTCACCATGAAAGCACACTATTATGTCACTTGCTAATCATTATGCATATTCACATTTGACATATTTAACAGACGCTTTTGTCCAAAGCGATGTACAACTAAGCACAGTGCAAACTGTCATGGAGTCAACTAGGCATAAGGAACTCAAACGATCAACCTGTAGATCCAGAGGGTAACGGCGTTACCGACTGGGCCACCATCCCCTCCTACATCCTTTAGGCAGATACAGTTATAGCAGAGAATAACAATAACATGTAGTGTTGCAATATTCAGAATTGTGCTAACAGTGGATCTCAGAATTTCCGGACCCAGTCCCACTTTGGATCAAGTCAAAGTAGCCGAAGTACCCATCCATCCACCTTCCAAACTGCTTATCATTCTGGGCCATGGGGGGTGGGTCCAGAGCCTATCCCAGAAGCTATGGGTATGAGGTGGGGAACAACCCAGGAGGGGGGCCAGCCCATCACAGGGCACACTCACACACCATTCACAGCTATGGGCAGCTTAGTAACTCCAGTCAGCCTCAGCATGTCTTTGGACTGTGGGGGGAAACTGAGGCACCTGGAGAAAACCCCACGACAACATGGAGAGAACATGCAAACTCCACACACGTAACGCAGGCAGAGACTTGAACCCGGGTCCCGGGAATGTGAGGCAATAGTGCTAACCACTGCAGCACCATGCTGCAATGGGTAGAAACAAAAAAATCACTGTAACCTGAATTACAGTAACAAATCGGCATGGCTTTCATGCAGACCACCGGGGTCTTTCATGCCAAGTACCACTGGAGGTACGCCAAGCACAGTTTGAGAACTGCTGGATCAAAACATCTCCACCACTGAAATATATTTGATGTATTGTGAACAAGGATAGGGGGTTAGTGCCCTAAGGCACTGTCCACACGGCAGGTGACAAACCGCTCGGCGCAGACGAAAAATTTGCTTTCCTGTTCACACGGTCAGCGGCAAACCTCCCGGCACTAGCGAAGGCCGCTGGACGGGTGAACATTGCGTCATGTAAGAACACTTGCCATAAAAATAAGTGCGATTGTAAAGTGTTTTTCGACTGGATACAAAATGAGTTACATTGTTGGTTTACACCAAGGAAGGTTGAAAAGAGGCAATGAAAAAAGCTCACGATGGGTTCGTAAAATTTACTTTCAATACGTGACACTACATGTGAATTTAATTTGGTGAGGGAACTTTGTACGTATGGTGAGGATCAGTGCATTTCTTTTCTGAATTAAGTCTCAATATGGTTTTAGGGTGACGTTAAGTAATTCGGGGTGCTGGGACACTGCGATTATTAGTTTCTCTTCCATGTTGTTAAGCGGTTTGGTTTCCAAGTCACTGCACCTACTTGTCACAAACCGAAGATCATATCTGACTGGATGCCGCGTCGCTACAGATCAGCGAACTGCATGAAAGTTCAATCATGGCGAAGGAACAAATACTGGGCGGTACTTGACACGGAACGGCGTAAAGATTTTGCTGTGTGGACGCCGCCTAAGTCTGTAGGGGCAGCAGTGGGGGACACACTGGTAGGTGGGGCAGCCAGTGCAGCCCCAGGGCCCAGCCAATATGGGGACGATATTTGGAGGCTGCTTAAAATTCATCATCTGCAACTGCTGCAACAGACACAGGCCCTAGGAATGAATTTGGAAAGGGGGGGGTATGGTCCATTTTTGCCCCAGGGCACAGTGTCCAGTTGTTCCGCGGCAGAGGACAGTTACCATTGCTGTCTGCTGCATGAACGGGTAAGGATTGAACAGAGGTCATCAGCAACATCAGTATCTACAAGTGAAAAACCAGTTGGTTCAATCCCCTAGTTTTTGCAACCATAGGTGCTGGTATGTGGGTGTATGAAGGTAAAGAAAAGCTCCCATTACACCCCCATGCTGCACCATCACTTGCCCCCCCCCCCCGGCTCTAAGTCCAGGCAGATTACCCTCCGGGATAAAAACGTTAAATCCATCCTCTTACTATTATTCATTGGATTGAACGAGGTTATATGCACTGTGAGCCATCAAAGATTCCAGCAATACCTTTAGTTTAGCGCCGAGCCATTTTCCCAAAGTATTCAAGAGATGAGTTATAGATTTTTCCATGCGTGAAGCAGTAAGGTGTTAATAAGGCAACTGGTTCTGGAGTTTATTAAGGCGCACCGGTGCAGGCTGGATCTGAGACACCGGTAACGTCTTCTGTCGTGGCGGCTTGACTTAGCAAAATGAATAAATAAATAAATAAAACAAGAGGAACTGCTTTGATTTAGAATGAGAAACAAAGAAGTGACATAATTTAGACAGATTAGCGTGAAGTTGCAGCGTCTGATTTTCTGCTGTTTTATCCATCTCTGTCACTCCCCATCTCTTTGATGAACCCATTGAAGTCCTCCGAGGTGCTGCAACACAATCTGTGGACCGCAGCCCAGAGGGAAACTGCACTGTAAGGAAGCCGTGCTAAGTAACGGAATGAATGTACAATCCTGACAAGAATAAATATATAAATCATACATGGAGGGAGGGTGTAACTAAGAGCCCGAAAGACGGCCTGGATGAGAGAGTCGCGACTCTGGCTAATAGACCAGTGACAGCGCCATGGTTCTAAGGGTACCAGAGTCACGAGCAACACATTTGGGCCCCTAAAGCACCCCCCCACAAGAAGACAGATGAATACAACGTGCCGCTCAGGTACAGGCCAGCTCTCCCACAGGTGAATGAGAACTAGTCTCACATCACCACTCCTCTGGGGCTAGTAAATGGTCCTATAACGTCATCCCCAAAGACGCAACTGACATCATGGCGACAGATGCCAATACGTCTGTCTCCTTTTCAATACCTTTTTAAGGGTCCCAGTATCCTAGGGGTGGGCTAACTTCTTTGGGGCTCTAGGAGGACGTGGGCAGGGTGGGGGGAGGGGGGGGGGGTCCTCAGTGTGCCATTTTAGCTATTTTTTTGAGTCAAAAAGAAACAAGAAGGAATTAAAGATGATGGAACATCAGTAATATGCTAATCAATGTGCAGGGTGCCAGTAGAAAAACCAGGAAAGGGGAGAAGAGGAGGGAGTGAATTAGCCAATCGAGGGGGGGGGGGTATGGAACCGGTGGATCAACTGGCCAAATTTAAGATATTTTATTGTAGAACAACATTTCAACCAAAATATTTTTATAAAGGGTTTGTGGACATTTGACCTATTTGGCCTGCCCCCCCCCCCCCCCCATATCCCTTTTCGTCCTAAGAGGGCCTTAGTGCTGAGAGTCCACAGCTGACCCCCCATGTAGGAGAATGACCTTTTCTGTCCTCTCGACACCTCTCCAATCACTTGGCCGCTTCTCGACACCAGTCTGTGCAACCTGCCCGGCGTCTCCTGCACTCTGCCCTGACAGATCTATTGGTGTTGGACTTCATCGCAGAGCCAGCGGTGGTGATTTGTTTTAGTCAGGTTTTACCTCTCAGCAAACATCGATCCCCTCTTTTATTAATGCTGTCATATTCTTTTCTTGTCCCCTGTGTATCTATCCTTCAGTCTCTTTTATGTCTGCTATAATTAGTGAAACTCAACTAAACCAAGAATCTGAGTTTGTTTTCCCTTCACAGAGCCAAAGCACTGCAGAGATAGCACCTTTAAGTCAATTTGGTAACACTTTAAAGCACTTGTGTATAATGCATTATAGATAACTTCATAATGCATTATAATGCATTCATGAAATTTTATAAACAGGGCTAAAACTATTCATAAAAAGGCGTAACACATTACAGCCATGTTTATTATGCATTATGACTGCCTAATGAAGCTCTCGTATATAATGCACTATAAATACCTTCATACCGCAATACAATTCTTATATCGACCGTTAATGAAGCATTATGAAGGTACATTATATAGCACATTTTAGATGAGAGTTTCATAGAGCACTCACAATGCATAATAAACATGGCTTTAATGTGTTATGCCTTCTTATAGTTTTAACTGTGTTTATAACACATTATGAATGCATTATAATGCATTACGAAGGCATATACTGTATAATGCATTATGATGACTGCTTTAAGTGTTTCTGTAAATTTTAATGGGATGCCACGGGTACCTGCTAACACCACTGGTCACGCACCAAAGGGAGGGGCTGGACCAAGTCTGCCCATGCGGCTCAAGTTAGGACGCGTACCAACCATGAGGTGCGTGTGTCTGTAGGAGAGCATTTTCCCACAAGGCAACATCAGATTCAGAAAGTAGGCCATGATAACCTAGATAATGTTCTCTTCGAGGCATGTGTCTTAATTAAACTCTGCACGACACTTTGCAACGACTGGATGAGCTCACCAGCAAGAGCAGACAGAGGTTGCCTCAAGGGTGGGAGTCACCTATCACTTCAACCATCCTTCTGGTTAAATCTCTCTGCCACCCATGGCCATGTCTGCATAGGGATACATTACGTGTCCACGTAAACCGTTCAGAATTCCACTAGCTGCAGTCCATCCTCAGTAAAGGGCTATCAAGCCAAAGGGGCGTGACGTATTTATTTGGTTAATTAATGACCGACTTGAGTTGGAAAATGCAATGGTCGCTCTATCTTGGTAAAACCAGTTCAGTTCCCTATGAACATCGGTCTGTTGTTTGTTTGCTGTTGACTTTTCCTTTAAGGTAACATTCAGAAGAAGCACACCTATGAAAATAACTGCTTTCAGATGATTGTGGGCATTGTACTTAAATTTCTACCACACAAGAGTCACAAGTTGAGTCATTCTCTGTTATATGTTGAATATATCACAATATTTAACATTTGCTGTGCAAGTTTGAGGGGGACAGTCTTTTTTTCACTGTCCTGTGTTTTTGTGCCTTTGGGAAGACCTTGTTTTATGGACACTTGCTGTCTGCGTGTTGGACTGCCGTCCTGGGGGAATATTATCTCGCCCCACTGCATACCTGTGTGTGCCTGGTATGATACCTGACTTGAATTGACCTTGTTAGACCCTTAGCTTCTAGTGTTAAACAGTGCTGCAGTGGCTGATATTTGTCTTGCAGAAGACCAATTTCCTGCCGGAGAGAACAATACCCCCTAGTCCCGACTGAGCTGACCACAAACACAACGATCAAGCAACTGGAACGTAGGAATCCAGATTCTAACCCAGATCCAAATCCACCCCCACCTGCTCCATGATATTTTCCAACATTCTCTGAACACCACTTTGGCTCCCTGAACAGGACAAAACCCTCAGCCGTATCCTTCATACATCAAAACTATCAAGCTGCTCCCAACTCATCTACTGACACTAAGGAAGTGGACTGATTCGATTAGAGATGAGTTAGAAAACTGTCAAAAAACATCAACTGCTCTGATCAGAGACGGGCAAAACAAAGTGTCAAAAATAAACGTTTCACTTTCATGTCAGCCTGATAATTCTTCCCATAACAGCCAAAGTGGCACGCGTTCCAAACATGAAAATAAAATTTGATAACGATTATTCGAAACTCTGATCACGTGCGTAGAAGCCCCTCGGGTTGGTCTTTATCTTCAGGCCCTTATTCTGGGCACTCGCACCCCTAATTTGTTTTCCTGAAATAACGTCTCAGAGAAAATATGGTTGGTGTGATTATCAGATAACTAACAGACAGCAGCCAGTCCTGGGGCTGATTTGCTCTGTGTTCATCAAGGTATGACAATTTTAATGAATCCCCCCACCCCCCCTTCCACCGCAACCTTAATTAGCACCAGTTCGCCTCCACAGTTGAACTCAGAAGATTGTTTTTTAACACTTCATTACCACGTGGCGTGCAGCGATTTTCCCCATTCCGATGCTGTTCCTCCCTCACGTTTTACCTCTCACACGGGGAAACCTGGGTAGCAGCTTGACTCCCTTCCCAGCTTAGGCGCATAGCGATTCAGATGCGCTCTACAATCCCCCTCATGGGATCCATGCCCCCTGCCACAATCCCCATCTATTAGCATTCAGGGAGGGGCAGGCCGCAAATGAGGAGGTAATCTCTCCTTTCCCCGGCTTAACACACGCGCGCGTGTAAAAATCCGTCGTCGGCCGAAGATAACAGAGACTCCGAGGTTAAAAGCGCCTCCGTGGCTGCATGGGGGAATTAATGCTCTGCTGTTTTTTATTGCCATTTAACCCCCTTCTCCTACATACGCTGATCAAAGTACTGCTTAGTCGAAGCCTAAACCTCCAGAACAATCTGATCCCCTGTGCGCTCTTATGCTCAGAGTACAGATTATGGAGGTCTCGGAAGGTCCAGCCCAGGCAGTGTAACATTAATACACCAGATTCTATTATACCAACCAGGGGTGAGTTTCCTGAAGCCTTCTTAACGCTACGTCGTTCGTTAATTCTATCTTTTAACACAGAACTTAAGAACGACGTAGCGTTAAGAACGCTTCGGGAAACTCACCCCAGATAAAGGGATGGTTTCCTTAAAGGCTGTGTGCCAAGTAAATCTCAGCCATAGACATTGACGGCGAAAGGTATTATTTTAGCCTTGCTCTAGACCATGGGAAAAGAGGCAGTGAAGTACAAAGATTCCGTTTCCTGTCCCAACCCACTTTATTCAGGCCGAGGAGTGATTTTAAACCAGAGCAGGCTATATTTAGGCCTACAGCTGTTGTCATCATGACTACATCTCTGGATGCCACCTATTAATTACAGCAATCACTGGGATGCCGGCGACGCTTCGCGGGCACCGAGCCGTCCCGCTCTTTGGGCCTGACACAAAATCAAATCATTCACACAGCAGGCAGAAGCATTTACTGAGACTGTTTCAGAAAGTAACTGGGTAATGCAGCACCGGCAAGACGGCATGTGTGCAGGCATGAGTATGTCAGCCCGCCGTTTCCCTCACGTTTCGGCGTGGACCATTACGGAGTTTCAGTGGGACAATGTAACACTCCCAGAAAATAACTAGACAAGAAAACATGAATGGGAAACTGTGGCACCTAAAAACGGGTATTTGTGTCAAAGACTATACTCTTTGAGTTATGCCATCCATCGATCCATCGATCCATCCATTCATCCGTAACCAGTAATCCAGTACAGTGTCCCAGTAAGCCTGAAGTTTGTCCCAGGATGCCCAGGATAAGAGGCAAGGGACACCCTTCTGTAGATAAGCTTTAACATTATTTTATTTGCTTAACATTTTTACAACCAAACAGCTTGATGATGTAGATCTATTTGGCCATTACATAAATATATACAGTGGTACCTCGGTTCTCGGACTCACTAGAACTCGAATTTCTTGAAAGTCGAACAAACCAGTTTGACCTAGAACTCGATCTGAATATCAGAAGTCGAACCGTGAACGCTGACCTAATATAAATTGTATGTGCCAGGAAATGAGTGATACTACAATGCAATTCTTACCTGAATGCCTTCTTCACAGACTGGACAATTAATCAAAGCAGCGCAACATTACAGTAACTAACTATAAATAAACCACTAACTTACGTGTACTATTAGAGCATTTATGTAATTTATTTAAACTTTATTTTGCCAGGTAAATTAACTGAAAAACAGTTCTCACTTGTAACTAAACTCTTCAGCCAATAAGGGCAAAAATGTGTCGTCACGGAGGTGGTTCCAGTTTGTGCAGCCGGGTAACAACTGGGGAAACAAACTGAAACGCGGACTTAATACAGAGGACTAATGACAACAACCAGAAACAGCTGATCACATGGGGATCCCACACGAGGTTAACGAGGGGGAGTGACATACGGAAGGAGCGGACGATTGGGGCAGGACAGGGATAATGTTGGGATAAGATCTTTATCGTTTTGGAAGCCATTAAGAAAAAAATGCTCTTCTTGTTTTATCCTGTTCATTTTGTGTTTAAATGCTTAAAAAAAAAAACATATTTAGGTGTAATTTTGTGGGGCCGGGAACCAATTAATTGGTTTTCCATTATTTCTTATGGGAAAAATTCGATCAGAACTCGATCCGGAGTCCGGAACGGATTAAGTTCGAGAACCGAGGTACCACTGCACATATAGAAAGGAAACTCCAACGAATTCCTGACCTTTCATTGGAAAATGATTTAGCAAAATTCCCGGTAAAAATAGCAGGCAGTGGAAGCTTTTTCTCAGCACTGTGACTCAGCCACCCAGCACCATCAGTCAAGTCACAGAGCATGACGACCAAGCAAACATACAGTGTAAGAAAGGCACCAAAAATGACAAAAAATCAGGCAATACAAGAAAGAAAATGAATGTTATATCATAAATACGTTTAATAATAAACGAACCGCCAAAATGACCCAGATCTAACTCTGCTTCAGTTAGATAGCAAAAAATTTTAAAATATATTTTACTTGTTGATTTGGGAAAAAAAAACTGCTTCTTTCTAAAGGGATTACAGTTTTCATCTATCATCATCCTAACAACTTATCACCCTGTCCAGTATGGATAATTTTCACAAGCAGTCTATAATTTTCTGTTACCTCATCTATTGCTAAACATTCCATGCTGATTCTTCTGTATAACACTTTGCAGAATATAGCTTTTTGCAAAAAAAATGTTCATAATGTTCCATAATGTTCACATTTTTTCCATATTTACTGATACACTGTGCTTATAATAAATTGAGTGCTTTATGACACTTTACAAAGTAATCCATCTGTATTTTGTTTGCTGTTTTTAAAGGAAGAATGAGTTCAGGCCGAGTTATTTTGTTCCTGCAAATAGCAGCCATAGGTTGGAAAATAGCTGATTTAACACCGATCCATAAACCAGAAAGAGATCTGTAAGGTTATAGAAGCTATAATTTACCCTAAGCAGCAGACAACTTGCCCAGCAATAACATTTTAAGGGAGACTCAGCATGGATTTTAGGAGAAACAAATCTTACTTAGCCTGTAGGATATCAGTGAGAATGAGCCAATGTTTTCAACATAACGTCACGTCAAAGCACAGTTCCTAGACCTTATCCTGCAGTCTGCAGTAATATGAAGTGACACACATATAGACAGAACTGGAACGACATCATTATGAAGCCAGTCTAGCCAGGGTAGTATCGCAGTGTTCTTTATCAGTGACCTGTAGTCTCTCTGATTTACATACGAAAAACATAGTACCTTTGTTAGGATGGTTACACTAGCCGAACTAAACTTGCTGTAGCATAAACAGACATCAGAAAAAATACCAAACAGCTGAGCTAAACTATGGAGGAAGGTGGATAATTGACACAGCAACCACAAAGATAAAGTTCACTGCAAAGCACACTAAAAAGAATAAAGGTCACTGCAAAGCACACTAAAAAGAATAAAGGCCACTGCAAAGCACACTAACAAGCATAAAGCTCAGTGCAAAGCACACTACAGACACTGTACTATACGGTTTCCAATTCAAAAATCTATATCTCTTTCTCTCAAAACCGGTAAATTTGGCAAACAAGATGCTTGGCTGTGTATTTATGAAGCACATTGTGTTGATGCACTATTAAGCACTTGAAAGTTCACCTTTATTGCTTGGCTTTGTTCATCAAACCTCTAAAGGATATTTCTGCTGTAGAGCATGTCAAATGAGGAACAGCAACAACGGTTTTTGCTATGAAACGGGGTAAAAATAGAAGCTGTAGGTCTGTTTAGTGATTAGCAAACAAACGTAGTAGATGATAAAACATAATAGGACATGTGACTGAGAATCTTCAGATATAGTTGTTACCCCGGTGCTTCAAAAATGAAGACTTTTGCTCTATATTCAAGGATTCCAGGTTTTTATTTTTCACATGCAAGGTATACAGTCTAACGTAATGCTGCCATAATAAATAGTGACAGCAAAATAACGATAATTAAAGGAAACAATATAATAAATGTCATAAAATAGGAAAGTTATACAGTAAAGAATTATAATAATATTAAAAGATTAGAGATGTGTAGCACAGCTATGTGTCTATGTTTCTATGTATAAAAACTGGCATAAAATATTGAGTGTTTACATGGTCACCCACCCAAAATGGATTCCTCTGCTAAGCAGATGCTTGTGTCTGATGTAAATTACACAGTCATTTAGGGGGGGAAATACAGTGAATACCAGCTTAAGACATTGGGAAGAGGGCTCAGAATCAGCACTTATACATTGCTATGGCAACTGTGCCGTGGCAGAAAGTACTATTGCTATAAAAGCAAAAAAAAATAAATCAGTGAGATTGAATCTGTTTACTAAGTGTGTTAAGTCATATGGCATGTTCGTCTTTTGCTTATTCTTCACTTAATATTTACTCATGATTCAGGCTCAGTATATTGTAACACAACACACTAAATCCTCTTGAACCAACTGCAGATTCTCCGTCTTCTATAACTGGTCTTAGTCAAGAAGGAATCCATAAGAGACACAATCATTGTATATTCTCATGCAGTGCCAGAGGCTGTTGTGACTGCAGTTACAGCAATTGTGAGAAAACCTATAATATATGAACCTGGGTCAAATAATAATGACCTTGTCACAACATCTGACCAACTAGGTCCCGCTGAAAGGACTTATCGAACGATATCTCATCTGATTCCATCATTTAGAGCACAGCAGTGTTGTGACCTGTACAGTTGTCCCACATGCTTGAGATATGACCAGAACGTGGACCGCAAACTACACTGCACCTTACCACGTTGGGAATAGCTCTTCTCCCATAGTGTAGCGTGACTATCAGTCCACCCATCCCTTCTCATTCCTCCTTATGCAACTGCCGCCTTGCTGGGATTATGGTCTAGCGATACATTCATCACCGGCGGCATTAATAAAACGGGTGCATACTTACATAGCCTTAGAGATTGTTAAAAATCAGAGGAGAGATTTGTTAAGCTCTTCCATTGTGTATCAGGCATCATCCTTGTTCAGGATTACCAGCAGGAATCATATTTATAGAGATAAGCAAAATAAGAGAGTAGTTTGGATTGATTTATTATTTTTTTATTTGTTCAATGTATTTCCATGAATTATATTGCATATTGCATTACATTACTAATAATAATAATGACAACAACAATACGGTTGTTGTTAACAACAGCAACCACAGTAAGAACAACAGAAGTCCTACTCAGGATTTAGCTAACCATGCATTATGCACGCTTCCCACAATACATTTTTTGACATATGGCAAAAACAGTCCCAGATGTGATCCCGGTAGGCGCCGATGCTATCTGCTGTTCCCACGTCTTTGCCCAAGCTCCTTTGTTTGCCTTGTGATCGGCCCCTGCTGTTTTTGCAATCTCTGCATTTTTTCCCGCTAGCGTGGGGCTGCGAGTCGCTAACAGCTAATTACTTCCTGTTGAAGCCAAGGTCAAGCACCGTGGCTAGATGCCATCTATCTCGGGGCTGGGATGGCTTTGTAGCCTCTAATTATTGTGTTAGCACCCAACGCTGTATCATCAGCCCATGGCTCTTGGCTAGTGCCCTTAGCGAAAGCCTGAAAGGTGGCTAGCTGGCATTGAAGCATGTGACTGGCAGCAATGTTTTTTTTTTTCTGGTTTGCAGGTTCACATACCCCCCCGGTTCCGGTCGGGATGATATTATTGGCTTTGTCATGCATGCTTGTGGTGTTTCTGTGTTCTCCTGAACCTCTGCCATGCATTGCCTCTTTGCCTCTCTCTCTGGAGTCTGCCAGAGCTTTCACTAATGCTAATCATTTTTCAGTTCAAGCCAACCTGACAATTCTAATTTCCTCCTGTGTCCAAGCGTAACTGGAACCTTAACTAGCATGCGGTTTCCGATGTTCAGGCCTTATTAATCAATGGATAATTATTATGGCTCAGTTATTTGTAAGGTCGAGGAACTGTCATCTTGTTTGGGATACTTTCACTAAATCTTATACAGATGTCACCCGATGTAATCATATGCTGGATCCACTAACCCTTTGTACTCATCCACTGGAAGCCCCTCGGAAGTTGAATTACATAAATAGTCATGAAAAGAATTTACCATGTGAACCTTCCACGTGAACTGGAATCAAAATTATTCTTCAAAGGCTTTACCTTGAACACATTCAGGAAAGGATATATTTACTTCTATATCAACTTCTCTGTGAGCAGTAGACCAGACAAGTACTTCGGTCAATTTCACTCTTCCACGAAGTTGTTATATTATTAGCGTTTTGTCCGGCCTCAGACTTAGATGTATCAGTCAATTGGTCAATGAAAACAGTCAATGTAACTTTACCTCAAGATGTCACCTCAGTCAATCTGTACATTGACCACTTAGTCACTTGTTCAGTCCATCAATGAATGTGGTCACATCACTTGGTAAATTACACATTAGCTCAATCAGAATTGGCTCGGTATTTATGTCAGGCCCATCTTCTCAATCTCAGGGTCACTGTCCACTGAAGATCCAAGCTTAGATGCATCGGAAATTAAGACATCTGGTGATGCTGATAGACTCCTTTTGTTCTTGTAATGCATAGTGGTATAACCTCTGAATTAAAAGAAATGGCTCATTTTAGCAGAAACTGTACTTAACTGATCTTCATTGTGCTTCACCCACCAACACTATTAATTTAATTATTGCATATCTTCTACAGAATTGGCAAACATAAAAAGAGGATAATTGATTTTATAGTTCATAACAGTTGTTTAAAAAGTTATGAAGTGATGCTTACATTCTTCGGCTCCTTTTAGGTTGATGATAAATATTGTGCTGTTGCCTTTTATTGTTAACATAAAAGCAGCTTGGCTATGTTTGTTGGGTTTAAATAACAAGGCTTACAAGAGTTATTAGATATGCTACTTTCAAATGACCTGTAAGAACAAAGGAGGAGTCTAATCTTCAGTCCTTTATCAATGACTCAAATGGAAATCTATTTATAGATAATCAGGCATTGTTATTTTGGGACAAGACGATCTGACGACTCAGATTTGTAAAGGAAAATATTTAGAAAGTAAACCAGCCAGGCAGAGTTATTCTCTGTCGCCTTTAGGTCAAAAAATGAGAGCAGGGCTGGAATTGACAGTGATCCAATAATTACTGGATGTGATGCTCATGTGACAGGGTCATGTGACAGGAAGCATCAGGCAGAACAATATGCAAGGTGTGTCGATATATTGTAAAAAGTATAGCCTTTGTATTACATCACTATTTGACAGAATGCACCACAACCCTGCGCTGGGTAAGCAGATATTAAAGATGGATGGATGGATGGATGACTGTTATTGCATAGGTTACTTATTTTTAAAGAACAGTGTTGCACCAAAGGCAAACTGTGAATCAAAACCTATTTTATATAATTGTATATAAAACATTGTACTGTTTCTCCATCAAGATGGAATAAATCACAGCTCTTTAATATGCCTCGATGGTAATAATTCTTAGCACACATTAGCATCAGAGAAAACAACAAATATTGACACCCATAAACTGAAAAGCTTTTATTGACGATAATTTCATCTGTCAGTATCGTTCCTTAAATCAAAACTGCCAATGACAGATAAAAAAAAAAAAATTGAGCTGCCAGTCAAGGTTGCGTAACATAACCTTCCCCTGCTTAACTGTGTGTGTGTTTGTGTGTGTGTGTGTGTGTTGGTGGGGGGGGGAGGGGGCATGGAGTCCTTTTATATATTTCCTGTGGTTGGTGTTTCATACAAGAAGAGACAGTAGCTGGAAGGACACAGGAGCTCAGGCTTATGTTGCTATGACGATTCATTATGCAGCTCCCGAAAACAAAAGAGTTGTCTGTCTTGGTTCAGCATCAGAGACTCATTTGTGTTTTGTACTCTGCCCTCCAGCTGAGATCTCAACTGTCTCTCTAAACCCATCAGTGAACTTTCTCCATCTGACAACTATCTTAACAAACAAGATCTAATTAAGAAAAAATCAGGGGATCATTACAGCTTTGCTCCAGCAGCCGAAAAACCTGGTAGAGGATAAAAGTTGCTTATTCCGCAGCTTCGTCTTTCGCACAGAGTTCAGGGGACGCAAAACAAGTTTTACGTCTACCCCTGTCAGATATCATGGTTTAAATCTTCCCACACTCACTTAAGTGATAACATAACAGCTGAGCGACCGCTAAGATCCTATTGTTCTGTTTTCGTTCAAAAAAACAAAATCAAGCAGGCAGTAAGACAGACAGGCAGACAGACAGTCAGACATGCAGACAGACAGTCAGACATGCAGACAGACAGGCAGAGAGGCAGACAGACAGACATGCAGGCAGGCAGACAGTCAGACAGGCAGACATGCAGGCAGGCAGACAGTAAGACATGAAGACAGACAGACAGACAGTCAGACATGCAGGCAGACAGTCAGACATGCAGGCAGACATGCAGACAGACAGACAGTCAGACATGCAGGCAGACAGACATGCAGGCAGACAGACAGGCAGACACAGACAGACAGACATGCAGGCAGACAGTCAGACATGCAGACAGACAGGCAGAGAGACAGACAGACAGACATGCAGGCAGAGAGGCAGACAGTCAGACATGCAGACAGAGAGGCAGACAGAGAGATAGATAGATAGATAGATAGATAGATAGATAGATAGATAGATAGATAGATAGATAGATAGATAGATAGATAGACATGTCATTAGGCTACATCACGTCTCAAACCACCCACAGCATATGGTCATGTGTGAGTTACACGCCATGCAGGCTGAATCCCAGCCCTGTACCTTGTAATGCCCAACAGCAGCCAAAACACCTGCAGTTCAGATTAGGTACTCTATCTCAAGCGAAGCATGTTTAGTCCTGGCCAGTACTTGGTTGGGAGACCAATGAGGAAAGCTGGGTTGCTGCTAGAAGAGGTGTTGGTTAGCCAATCCTGTGTTCTGTGTGGACACTGTGCTGAACAGGTTAGCCAATCCTGTGGTCTGTATGGACACTGTGGCCAACAGGTTAGCCAATCATGTGGTCTGTGTGGACACTGTGGCGAACAGGTTAGTCCATCCTGTGGTCTGTGTAGGAGCCGCAGTGCAGTAATGAGGACAGTTTCCTCTAAAAATGGCGCCATCCTTTAGATGAGATGTAAAACCGAGCTCCTGACTCTCTGAGGTCATAACAGATCCCTGGGCCTCCTTTGAAAGAGTAGAGGTGCTACCCTGATGTCCTGGCTAACATTGCCCACTGAGGCCCTTTCAAATCTGGCCTCCTAATCATCTCCTGTATCTCACTGGTGAATTCTCTCCTGCCCCTTCACCACCTTAGCTACTGTGTGGCGAGCGTACTGGTGCAGAATGGCTGCCATCCCATCATCTAGGTGGGTGTTTCACAGAGGTGGTGGCTGAAGTGGCTCCCCATCACTTCTGTAAAGCTCTTTGGGTGTCTTGAAAAGCACTATATAAATGTAAGTTTAATTCATTCATAATGCCTGGGAGCATCTCTACACCTACCTGTGACCCTGACCAGGATATGAGGATGGATGGCTGGTATGGAATTACATGATAAGTCCTGTATGTAAAGTTCTTCATAACGGAGAAATTCATTGCAAAATCGGTGCCTTTGTAACCGTGACTACCGTGTCCCTCCCTTAACTGTCTGATTAATAGAACAACGCAATCTCTTTATTGTGATTTATTTGCTGCTCAAAACTACACGGCTTGTTAAGAAAATGTGTTTAGTTGTGTTTAGGCAGCTAAGGCATAACCTGGGGGGAAGAACACATTTGCTGAATCCTTGTGCATGAACCTACAGTCAGCTGTACCTGATCAATTGCCTGTATATGGTCCAAAATGTCTTGCCACATTTGGTTTGCTGTAGCCACAGAACTGCAATCATGGATGACCACAACCAACCTGAATAATAACAATAATAATAATTATTATTCTTATGCCTAAGGTCAAAAAAATGTACAATAACTCTTAAAGATCTTCAGTCTCGTCTCACATTCATTTCTGCCGGTCTTAAAGTGGAAAGATTTCGCTGCCATCTAGTGGATGCTTGTAGTATGTTTGCGCAGTTCTTTGAAAGGATCTATCTTTCGTCGTCTGCCCAGCATTTATGATCTGATTTAAGAATATATAATACTGCGACAATAAGCTGTATTTGGCATGACGAAACTCACTTATCTCCTCGCCACCGTTCCACGTTCACCGTTTCTAACCTTAGGGCTCTCTCCTTCCTACCAATTCATTTCAGGCTGATTTCCATAATGAATCCCAAATAAGCTGGAGTAATCAGCATACAAGTAAATAGGTTTTTGATTAATTAAAAGCAAGATTTTGATTTAAGCAAAATACTCATTAACATGTTAGTGGCCTAGCAGCTCTCTTGGCAGCAATGCAACCATGCCATGGGCTTTTGGCTCTGGAGGGCACTCACTCACTCACTCATTCATTCTCTCACTCACTCACTCACTTACTCACTCATTCGCTCACTCACTCAATCTCTCACTCATTTACTCACTCACTCACTCATTCTCTCTCTCTCTCTCGCTCTCTATGACCAGCCCCATATCTGTCTGTGTGGTCTCCCATTTGCTGCTGGTTTCCTTCAGGTGCTCCAGTTTCCCCCCACAATAATAAATGCCTGCTGTTCTGGGAATCCCAGACACTGTCATTTGTCTTTAGTGTGCAAATGCATGTGTGAGTTTTCGTGCCCTGCGATGGATGGACATGCCCTATAGAAGGCGTCTTGTCTTGTCAAGTGTACATTGCAAACATATGGTTGTCTAGGAGTCAAAGAGGCTTAAATGCAGCTAGGCTGAGCTTCCAAAGAATACCCTGGTACAGAGCAGTGACTACACAACTTCTAACAAAGCAAAAACCTAATAACCTTCCAAGGACCAGTAGTGCAACATAACGACACTCAAGGAATGCAAAGACTCACCAGCCGAATAGATGAATTCATGGAATAGATTGGTCTTGATGTGTTTCATTATGCTGGACAGGGAGTCTGATGACCAGACGTAATTCAGCAGCTTATTGCAACATCAGGGAACTAACCATCTGGAGTGACACTTCTCATGTGGTGGAGGGATCTCCAAATGATATGGGTTTGCTGACCAAAGGGGCCGGGATGGGATATAGGTCTTGAGGAACATTTTGATGGAGATGGGTGCCTGTCCATTGATAGACCTGTAAGCCAGCGCCAAGAACCTGAACTTTATGTGAGCACCAATAGGGAGCCAGTGAAGAGAGACAAGGAGGGGTCTTCTTAGGATAATCCCTGAGTCCTCACAAGCCGATTGGGGTATTAATCATGGCCACTTGATTTTTTTTACAGGTGATTTGTGGCCTCGGGGTGTAATTAATGACTGACTAGCCTGTGGTGGCCATTCGGTCTCATGCTGTAAGCATGACCTGGCATCTGTCTCTTTGTTTATCTGTCTGTCATTTGTGGCCTGTGAAGCCTGAATATGCCCAGCATTGTGAAGCGTGTGAAAGGCGCCTGTAGGAACTATCCTATGGGAAGTACAACACTTAGATGAATCCGGATGTGACACTTGGCTTTGGATGCTCTTGTGACCCTGACTCAAGGTGTTATTTATGGGTCTGTTTGTTTGGTGTTGAAAGCCAGGTGCCCAGGGCTCCTGTGTCCTGGAGATACCTGCCAGTTGTCCCACATTGCAACGGACAGGGGACCAAACAGCGGACAGAGCCCCCCCCCCAGTTATTAATCATCCACACTTCAGGCGTGCTCAAGAAGGCTTTGGGGGAGGGAGGCAGCCAGAACAAGAAGCCAGAGGGACGGAACGGTCTGAAAAGACCTGCTCCCCTGTGATATTGTGATATTATGGGATGGGCAAAATAAGCATCCGTCAAAGTCTTAGCAATTGACTTGCATCGATGCAACGCCACAAAATGATGCCTAAAACAAGAACCACGGAGTGAAAGCCCAATCGCACTTTGGACTGAGACCATCCAAGGTTTACGTTTTTGTACTGTGTCCATTTATATGGTGCTGGAGAGTTTTTTTTTTTGCTGAAGGAATTCAGGTTAAGTGCTTTGCACGCTGGGGGGGGGCACCAGCAGGGTTCCTGCAGTCGCATTAAACCAGCAACCTTTTGATCTCAAGGTCAGTTTCTTAACCACGAGTCCACCTGCTGTTCGGGAAGGGAAACGTAGCTCGCTTGCAGCCGTTCTGTGCTGCTGATACGCCTCAGCCCTGCTCCCTACAGAGAAGACTTTGGGAGGAATTATTAACTACGTTCTACTTTTTTTTCCCCTCTCGCTCTGGGACTAATGA
Source organism: Paramormyrops kingsleyae (assembly GCF_048594095.1). Lineage (NCBI taxonomy): Eukaryota > Metazoa > Chordata > Actinopteri > Osteoglossiformes > Mormyridae > Paramormyrops > Paramormyrops kingsleyae. The sequence continues at coordinate 11,630,410 of NC_132798.1, read as the reverse complement.
AGACTAATGAAAGACTGAGGCACAGGAGCTGCAGAGAGGAGAATAAATCTTGATGTGTTGTGGGCAGAGGCTGGCGAAGGGTTCGGGCCGCCCCAGCCCTGGTCTCACCCATTACAGTAGCTCTTTCTACTTTTATGAGGCTCATTTTTACAAGCCACTTGTCTCATAGGAGTACAGCACATCTTAGGCTTTAGATCAGTAGCCCCTACAAATCAGCTAAATGCGCAAGCAAATAAACTGCCTACTGCCAGTGTGTACTGTTAGGAACAATTACACATGCCTGGCTCTTACATTTCCACTTATTGGCCCCAGGACAGGGTTTGTTTTGACATGTGCTTTGCTTGTTCCCCTCAGAAGCACTTCTGTCAGCTGAGGTGACATGATGGGTGTATCTCAATATGCGTGCTTGACCGTACCCGCATCACGCCATCTTCCAATCCTCAGAACAGAAGGACAGAAGATGGTAGAAATCCCCGAATATCATTCCCCCCAAATGTCAAGGATACATCGGTTGCATCCTTTGCAAATGAGAGCAATCCCATGATTCATTGCGCCCCAAGTTCATTCTTGGACGGCAATTTGGCGTGACTGGTCTTGCCATGATCACAAGTATGATCTTTGCGTTCCTGGTATGTGTCTGTCCATGCACTCCATGACGCACCGTGACTTCTGTCCTCACACCAGTGCCGCGGCTCCTTGCTTCGACCCTCCTGCTGATCCCAAACATCCAGACGACTTCAGGTGATGCCTTTATAAGGTGTATCCTATTATCAAGCCTCTTGCGACATATGCATTATTCATCCCAAGTCAATTGCTTGGAAGACACTCATTTTAAGTTCTCAAATGCATACATACATAGTTTACTGCTTGGCACGCATATAACGTGGAATTAAATACTCAATGCGCAGTTAGATTTTAAAGACAAGATTATGTACTTAAAATTTATTTCAAGGGCTTTTCCGAAGGGCAGAACGTTAACTTATTAAGATGCAGTTCCGCCCCCTTAGCAATTATACCATGTGGTGGCTGCACCGACTAGCCTGCAAGGCCCGTCAGTCCGAGAGGAGACGCAGGCGGCTGTCTAGGGCTCGCCACCGGGGATGTTCGGCTAGGATCGGAGCTGCTAATCAGCGAGCATATAAATGCTCTTTTAAGTTTGCCGATGCTCCACCAACCCAGCCTGGTGGGTCAGCTTGCCCCGTTGCTCACTTCTGATGATTCACAAATAAGCTCCTGGCTTGATGATTACTTTGTGTCCTTCAGCCCGCATCTGATGATCAGCAGGTGGATACCAGCCTCGAAAACTAGTCGGCAGTACTTAGAAATGCCAAACGGGTCTTGGTGCTTGAGAGGATGAGTCTTTAATTTCTCATGCTACAGCTAATCAGGAATTTCCATCTGATAATTGGCTCTGGGTTTGTACCTCATATCGAGCGTCTGTGGAGTTTGTTTTTAAGTACGCGCAATCCCTGCACCAGCGTGTGCACTCACGCAGCAATGAATGGAGACAGAATGCGCTGCGGCACTTTCTGCACTTCCCTGTGAAATGCCTGCATGCTAGTGCAGCCAGCAGCAGAGATGATTATTGGTATAAGACAGATGCAATAGCATTCAATCATTTAACAATTTACGGTACAGATATTGTCCATATTACTGTACTTCATGCTTTTAAGGCTTTGAAATACCTCACTTTGTAAAGTGGACTGAAAAATAGTTGTTAAATACGTCATAATATTTCAATAGTAACTTAAGAAAATGCTCCATTTTTCTGTCAATGCATCATATTATTATTCAACTATGTGTGTGTGTGTGTGGGGGGTTGGGGCTGCATAGATCACATTTGGGGACCAAAATATCCCCAAAGTGTGGTAAAACCTGAAACTTCCTTACCTTTCAGGACATTTTTCAGGTCCCCATGTAGATAACCTCAATTTTATAAAAATCTGTGAATGCAAAGTACAAATGGCTAAAGTCTTGTATTCTGCTTGGTTACTTATGGTTGTTTAGATTTGGCTAGGGGTTAGGGGTGTCGTGATTGGGATTCGGGTTTTTCCCATGAATGGAAGGTTCCCGTTTAGATAGGTACACCAACATGTGTGCGTGTGCCATGGAAAAAAATATTAAACTCACTCTATATTTTTAAACAAATCTGCATTTTTAAATCATGCTTTTAAGATTTTGAATCTTGCTGCTCAGCCTTCCACCAGCAGAACCACAATTTCTAAGAGAGCAGTACACAAAAATAAGGTGAAGCAGGAGACACTGGGAGCGACCAGAAACCAGCCAAGTAGAGGGCAGAAGCGGCTTTCTAATGCCAGAGATGACCGTTAACTTATCCAACAGTTTCTCCTGAATCGAAAGATGACATCAAGTGACCTTCAAAAGGAATGGGAAACATTAAGTGCAGGTGTGAAGTTCACTGCTAGGACTGTGTGTATCAGGCTCCTAGAAGCAGGACTGAGGTCCCATAAAGCAAGGAAGAAGCCCTTCATTAATGAGAAATAGGGAAGAACCAGACTGCAGTTTGCAGAAAAATATATATTATTCACAGACGCTCACCCATTAATTAAGAAATGAGTGAAACAAAAAAGTGTGCTGTGGTCTCTTAATTTTTTTCCGTGGCTGTATTTGCTAGAACAAATCAGGTGAAATGTAAAATAACAGCCCCTCCTAGCCCTGGCAATCTTCTGGTGACAAAAAGGTGTGTCCTTAAATAAGAAATATCAATCTAGTTCACAATACAGTGCCATTTCCTTGAGTTCCACGCATATCTGCTGATAAGTAAATCCTTATTGGTTATTTTTGTATTCTGTATAAAGTCCCGGAATGTTATGACCTCAGAAGAACACTTGCAGTGACCCAGGTAATTCTGCCCCCATATGAAAAGCATCAAGGACAGAGAACTGGAATGTACCAGAAACCCTGGAGGTCACACTTCTACACAAAAACAGCTTATTAACTGTGTTCCATTCGCCTTGAAAATGCCGACTAACATTTGTATCTAGGACCTTTAACGTGGAGGAGACTTTAAGGGAGCCTTAGGTCAGCATGCAAACAAATCTACTGAAAGGTACCAAAAAAGTCCAAGGTTACTACAGTCCTCGTGATCACAGGTTTAAGGTGCAGCTGTAACAAATTCTCCGGTTACCCCAGTCTACGTTCAGGTAGAATTGGCATAGAATCCCTGGCAAAAGCATACAGTATAATGAACCAAACTATAGGTGCTTACAATAGTCGATTCCCACGTGAACGTTTGGAATACTTATCCGTTTTCTCAGTTATGGCGAGTCTGAAGCAACATAACACTTTTCTGAAAAACTGTTCCCTTCTCCCAATTGGACAAAAAAAAAATAAAAAAATACAATTTTGGCTAAGGGCTGATTCCGAAACGACACTGATATTTAAAATGCTAAGTTATTAAAATCTCTCTCTGTCGTGGGATTATAGATCAGATGAGGGTGAGGATGGGAGTGGGTCTGTCACCAGTGAAGGGTGTTTCAGTGCAGGGGGCGAATGTTTACCAATATGGCCAGACTTAACTTTCGAGAAATTGCCTCCCAGCTGACGAGCTGTCGGGTGTCGGGGGGAGCAGTGGTTCTCCTCTGGCGATGGAGCACGGCAGTAATGTGGTGTTTCTGTGTCCCTGACTCCTCCGCAGCCTCCTTTCTGCTTCAGTGAGGAAGCCAGACCCGGATGTCACTGGTGTACGTGTGCAGAATTATGCAGCATCGAAAACACCAGCCAACCAAAAGTCACGGCACGCCTGTTTATGAAATGGATGACATGCCAGTGTGTCTTTAATGACTGCTTTGGTGTAGCACGGAAAACAAAAAGCCGCTTATTCTTTTCAGGAAGGAAGCTGGTGGTCTTGATCTCCACTCCAATTTTGGATGTATTTTGAAGCTGGTGCAGCTTTTGTTGCAGCTTTCTTTTGGTCCAGTTTCACTTTATTCCAAATGCCAGCCTCCACTGAGTTCCCTTGTTCTTTGAAAATCATCCATCCATTTTCTGTAACCACCTATTCAGGGTCACAGGGGGTCTGGAGCCTATGGGCACAAGGCAGGGAACAACCCTGGATGGGGCACCAACACTCGCACACCTATGGGCAATTTGGTAACTCCAATCAGCCTCAGCATGTTTTTGGACTAAGGGAGGAAACTGGAGCACCTGGAGGAAACCCCACGACGACACGGGAAGAACATGCAAACTCCACACACATGGAACCCAGGCAGAGACTCACACCCAGGTGTGAGGCAACAGTGTTAACCACTGCAGCACCATGCCACCCCCTTCAAAAACCAGAAGCTCATTCATACGTTACATTCACTTTGAGTTGCAGTCATATCGTGTCAAAACTTAAAACAAAACATTGACGCTACTGTAATTTTTCCTCTCAGTAATGCCATCCCACCAGCAGGTGATGCTGTGGTTAAGGCACTGGGAATAAAAGCTTGCTCGTTGATGGCCCCTCTGTACTCCCAGGGAGGTTGTCCAGGAAAAATATCAACCTGTATAGATGTATCAACACGTGCAGGTTGCTGTGCCACTCTTCAAGCTGCTGTTTTGACTGTAAATACCAACATAAGGTCACGTCAAGGTGCTGTATTCAACACACTCTTCTTTGCGAAAGAAAAAGGTGGTGTGACATATTCAGAAATACGAGCGCTGGCGAACACAGACAGACTGTTCCCGTGAGTCAGCTCCTTGCAGATGCTACACTGCCCGGTAGCTGTGTCTGGTGGCAATGTGCTGATCTCCGGTGAATAACGGCCCGTTCATTTGTCAGCTTTGCATGTTCTGCTATCTGACGCACAGAAATAATATTTCTCACATGTTCCTGGAATATATTAGCCATTTATGTTTGGATTTAATTGCAGGATAAGTGACGGAAAATACGTCTCTGTCTCGAAGCTGAAGTCGCCTCTTGTTTGATCGCTGGTCCACAAAAATTTTGTTACAGAACAATTGTGGGTATTTTTAATGCTGTGTTTAAAAATGCACTCGGAGTTTTGCTATGACCCATAAGTTTTGAGTGACATCGTTTTTAGGTTATATTGATATTATATACATCCTTTTTTAGAACGTAGGGGTATGTTAAAGTTGAATCTAGGAAAATGATTTAATTTCTATACGTGGACATTTTTAAGGCCTACAGGATGCGACGCGTTTGGGCATGTTGAGGCAGGATTCTGCTCTCTCTGATATGGAAAACCGATATTAAGGCAAGAGGAGTCCCAGTGTGCTGGCTGACATCTGCTGGACCCTTAAGAGGGAGGTTCCTGACACCCAATACAACAGAAAATCATATACTTCTACCTTTCAGATGTCACATTCACCACGCACATATACTGTAAATATGTGTATAGCATAGGGTATAATTGTGTGTCACTCAAAATCCTTTTGGGATAGTGAAATTGGGATTAGATATTTGATTTCAACACAAAAGGTACTGCAAGATTTTCCTATTTGTGAATCATGTGACAATAAGAAAGTAAAAATGTGCTGACCACTGTATTTAAACCGTAATTATGAAGCTAGCCCTGCTTGGTCATGGTCAGCCTGTGGTTATACGATACCGTTACCAGAGAGAGGCTGAAAGTCCTGTATATCGGCAACAAGGCTTTTTTTTTTTAGCTGCAACAAAATTGGCGCCAGTGAAACAAAATTATATTTAGTGTGGGGTTTTATCTACATGCCGACTTGCATGAATAACTGTGTCATTATTGCAAATATTATGATGAATGTAACCAGGAAGTCATAGGAAGCTAAGCTTTATTAGCCACCTTTATTAGGCACCTTTATTAGGCACCTAAGTGGTAGCAGATAGGACCCCTTTGGCATCGCGAAGCGCTACAGCTCTGACATGTTATGCACATGTGACTCTGCACGCCACTGTTGTACTGAGCTTTTACGTTTTGCATCGGTAACCTTCCCATTGGTTTTAATAAGTCTGGGCCATTCGCCCTGACCTCTGACCTCTCTCATTAACATGATGCTTTTGGCCAAATAAACACACCTGACCGAATGTGTTTTTGTTCATCATCATTTTCTGTTAATTCCAAGCACTGTACTGCGCAGCAGAGGCTGTTTCTGAGATGCTGGAAGCCACATGCCTGACACGAACAATCAGGTGATGTTCAGAATCACTTATGTCGCATTGTCTTGACCATCCTGATTCTCAGTGGAATGGAAAGGGAACCTCTTGACCTTGTCCGTATTCTTTATATATTGAGCTGCAGCCACATGATTTGTTGTTTGGGGGGGGTGAAGGTTCTCGGAAGGTTCTGGAGGAGCAGGTGTACCCATGTGCTCACCAAGTGTGTATATATATTCCATATACTCGCCCATCCATCATCCACGCTCTTATCCAGAGGACACCATGCTGGGTATGTCAGGACATACGCACAAATGCCAGAAAAATGTGGAATAACTAAAGGAAATCTGTGCAACATATAGAGAACATGCAAAACCCACATATACAAAGTGGAGACGGGATTCAACCCCAGACCCTAGTGGTATAAGGGCACAAAATCACACACTGAAGCCCGGTTCCACCATTGCATTGATGCATGTAGCAGTAAAAATGTAGTGTCAAACTAATTTGTTTGGTGGAAAAAGCATATGAATTATTTAAATGCAAATCCTTTGCATTTATTTGCTGATCATGAATTCATGAAGTGCATAAGACCCATTTAAAAAAATTAAGGTAATAATAGATTCAAAGGGGGAGGTACTGCTTCATTTAACATAACTGTAAACCGATTAAATCTCCATGAAAACATAATGGATAGAGGACATCAAAAAGGAGAACTGGATATTTTTTCTCCAAGAATGGCAAACCAGTTGATAAATGGTAGAGCAGTTTTAATTTTTGTTTATTGGGAAAATAACCCCAAGAATAGGCCTTTTGAAGATATGGGCGATTTTCATAACCTGTCTCCATTAAGCGGCTGCGCGTCCCGGTGTTTAATGTTTCAGGCAGCACACGCTATAAGAGCAAACCTTACGGTGGCAGAACCTTTTAAATCGGGATGAGCGGGTAATAGAGGGGCTGGGGGTAGGGGGAGACGAGGCTTTGTTTGGGAGCTAGCATGAGTGTATGATGTGGTTTCAAAGGCAGACAACACTAGGGTGTCGTGTGTGTGTGTGTGTGTGTGTGTGTTCACACTACGTTTTGCACACAGTGCCTAATAAAACCTTTATGTCAGTAGTTCTCAACTGGTGTAGCCTCAGGACCCACATTTCTCCCTTGGTCATTAAGCCACGACCCACATTTTGAACCAAATTTATTGCACAACGAAATAGTGCAGTAATAGTAAATAGAACATTAACAGCAGCACAGACACTGTTACAAAACAAGAAACATTCCAGCATTAGAAAAAAATTCAGAATGATTTTTTTCCAGAATGACTGCAGCTGACCGTTTAGGGTTTTGCGTTTCGGCCGCTGTCTGCTGACGTGGATTTCTCGCACAACGGTACAACAGAAGATCCCCATCCTCAGGTTACAATCCTCCATCACTAGTGGCTGCCTATGATTAGCAAAAGCTTTCGTTTGCTTCGGAAAACAATGCGGTGTCTTACAGAGCGCTGCGCTTTTCCTGAGGTCCTGGCGTCCGTGGCACCGTCAGGCGGCCTGGCGTTGTCACCCGGAGCAGGACGCCCGGTTGGCGCCGGTCAAGTCGCTCATCGGCTGAGCAAATAGATCATGCTACGCGTAGCCTGTGCTGGAAGTAATGATGGCAGAAGGAGGCGGTGCCCAAGGAACAGAACAACCCCTGATAATGGCCATGTGGTGCACGACGGATCCCAGAAGGGAGCTCACATTTGCCAAATAATTGCATTTGTGGGATCCGAGTGACACGGAATAATGAAGCCAATTGCCTTCAGGCTGCCATAGGAAACCTGCGGGACGAGCTGTCCTCAGCCAATGAGGTGCAATTAAACGTTGCCATGGGCACATGACCCCCCAAGACCACGTATGAACACATTTTGCTGTATGTGTGTTAGCTGTTATGTGTGCAGCTAGAGGTTTCCGGCAGGCCTGAGCTGAAACGTTGCGTTGTGAGGAGGATGGAGTTAGCTGGTGAGGGCGGTAGTTGAGGAGGGAGAGGGGGGGGGGGGTTTGGGATGATGTATGGCTATTGCAATAATCACCCAGTCGCCCACATCAATTACACTCACCAGTGACAAGCAACACTCCAGTCGCTCCTAATGGTTTTTTAAACGAGCGAAGATGAGATAAACTCTGCCGTTCTGCCGTAACTAAATTCCAGCGTGAGGGGAAAGCGATGATTGATTGGCTATTGAGCGCCTCCTGACCTGACCGAATTTGTTTGGGGGGGTTTTGTTTTAATAAATCCTTTAAGGAAATTACAGCCCTCCGGAATCACTGTTATCTGGCTGCAGAATCTGCGCACACCTTCGCACACAAGTCATGCATCTCCAGGTCCAGGAGGACAGGAGTTACGGTTACGCATGTTGACGTAAACGTTTGAGGGGCGACAGCCTGTAACGAGGAAGAGAGGCGGTAAGCTGGCACCGAAACACGAGCGAGCAGGAAGATCGGCCCACTCTGTCTGCCCACGGGTGAGACTCACTATTTTACCTTATAAGGCTCCTGCCACATGACACAGCAGGCCTGCAGGAGACTTAGCGCTCCGGGCTTGAATAACACACCAACCACATGTCACAGAATCACTGTCCCCATAAGTCCCGGATGTCGAAGCAGGAGATGGAACAGACCTGGGACCTGGGGACTGGGGAGCCCCCTGGTGGTCACGCACGAATACGCACCAGCTTTGACACATCAATCAGACGGCGAGCTGGGGGAGCGGGGCAGCCACGGACAAGGGGACAGAAGGAGGGGGGTGGGCTTTAAGCAGATCCCCCATCCGCTGTCAGATTGGGGTGTTTGACCCTGTACTGTAAAGAACTATGTTTGGGTTTTAGTAATCCAGCTAGCAGAGTTAAGACCCAGTATGTGAGAGAAGGTCAGACCCTTGACTGGAGCACTTAATCTGAATAGTGTCCGGCGAAATATGATGTTTATTAATGGGCAAAGAGTCAAACTGGTTAAAAGAGTCAGCTAAAGCCATAAGACAATAAGACAAAAAAAAATGCAGGTGTTCGCATTTTCGCCCTGAGAGCACTCTAGGGCGACAGCCTCTCCCTCAGTCATTTCCGGAAATCCCAGGAGGACAGGGCTGGATCTGACATAGTCAGCCATCCTTTTTTCTCCATCCTACCTGATCTCCAAATGATCACAGTCTTATGGAGCCTCCCGCGGCCGTAGCTCCTGAATTGTCTCCTTTGAGGCACACAGAGCAGATGGCTCTTTACAGTGGGGTTTTCACCAGCACACAGGAAGCTTTCACCTGAACCTGAGGGAAGCCTATGATGGAGATTCAGCAGACATTAACTTGAGTGTCCTGCATATAAAGGAATCCCAAATCTTGCAATATGCATTTATGTAAAAACAACAAATTTAGGTGTGCTGTGTGATGGACTGGCAGATTTTTTTTATTTGATAATTGAGTGAGACATATTTTTAATTTTCCAGATTAAGTTACCCAATGCAGGATATATGTAAGCCCACCAACAAACTCAGCATGTCTCGGATGTTTGACAGGGCAGTCACACATACTTGGGTTAGGTTGTGTTGATCTGAAGGTCATGGGTTTGAATCCCGTCCTTAGCAGAATGGTCAAATCTCCATCAGGCCTTGAGCCAGACCCTTATCCCCCTGAAACACTCCATGAGGGGCTCAGTAAACAGCCTGACCCCAGGCTTTGTTATCATCCAGTAGTGTAGTCAGGAATTTTCAAATGGGAATGCGTACTGTGCCTATCCAGCCTTTCCCCTCCCGATTCCCAGTGCGACCATCTGTGACACAGCCCAACCTATTTTTGTTTTTTAACAATAAATCATATTTATTTAAAAAAATTGTGCATAACCACAGACGTTTTAGCTAACTCATTGTGATTACAGTGATTTAGTTTTTAATTGCTGAAAATTGAATGTCAGAATGATATTGAAACTGAAAATACAGTAAACCGATGGTCTATTTGCCGTGCGACTTTTAATTCCTTACAGTACAGGGGAACAATTCGTCGTCACCCATGTGAGCGAAACAGCATCGATTGATTGGTCATTGCTGTCATTTGCAATAGCTCCGATACAGCGTGGAAGGAATTTAAGAGTCACTGCACATGACAATAAACGACGTCAGCTGCATGTTATTAACTCTCGCAAGATGTGTAAATAAGCTAGTCATGAGCGCAGGATGCGTTTTAACGGCTCTCAGGATTTCACAATGATGGGGAAGAAAGGTCTGAAACATAAATATTTCTGAATTTCACATACAAAAAGTTTTACATTTCCATGGCAGGTGGTGTGACCACACCTTAAGCACCGTGAATAGCTAACACCACTGTTCTCGCCTTTATATGTGAGTATACGCCTCGTAGGAGGAAGATGGGATACGTGTGGAAAAAAAGCATTCCGATATATCTGTACTCAGGCAAATAAAGCATCATTTCATTTCATAAAATGCTAATGGAAATTTAGCGACACCAAATGACCAAAAAGGTTAGCTGGTGGGTAACAGAAAGGCACCAGGATGCCAAGAGGTTGAACACAGGAGGGATGTGACCTACACACCCACCCAGCAACGGAAAAACACCCACAAGCCCAGAGGTTTGGGGCCACAGGGACAAGCCGAAAAATACCGCAGGATTAAAATGCATCATTTGTAATTCAATTTTGCTGTTTATTCTTGATATTCTCTAAAAAGCCAATTAATCAAAGTCAAGAGTTATTCAGTGAGGTGGTATTATAATTACTGTAATTCATAAACAGTTATAACTCATTTTGGCTACTGCCATGCAATCAGAGCTCAGACACACACATAAACACACATGCACATAAAAGATAGATAACACAGCATACCACGTTTAGTGGAATTTAAGCAGTAGCAGGAATGAGTTCCACTTCACAACTTGTTTAGTTCAGGTCTTGTCCTGCACATTCCACTATCAACAAAAACATTATTTACTTACAACAACATGACCCCTAACCCAGCCCGAACCTTAACCATAAGTAACCAAACAAAATACGAGACTTCGGACATTTTTAGTTGTTTGATTGCAGTCGCAGAATTTTATAAGTCTGAGTTTCTCCTTGTGGGGACCAAAAAGGTTTCATTACATTGCGGGGACATTTGGACCCAATAATGTAATACATACATAACCACACACACAAACATAAGCCGCCACAGTAATTACATCAGACAGGCTGAGTCACAGGTAAACGTCGGCACTGAGCCATTCCCAGTGAGCCGCCCCAATCCTCTTCAGCCGTGTGCCCCGTGCCTCATCGCTAATCTGTACCTTGCGTTCTCTCACGCTCCCCCGGGCTGCAGCAATGTTAGGCTCGGTCTTAATGAAAAAATCCTCCTTTATTAAATGTATTTTACCGTGTCTTTATCCAAGGCTTTGTAAGTAGCGGGATCCTTCTGCGTATAATAAAATAATTGTCGGAAACAAACGACACCATAGTCGCTAGCTGATGTTACAACCATTACGCTACATATTAAATGGTGTCGTATGTCTGTTGTGATGTTTTTATTTATATACCAATTTTTACAGTGACATGTAGCCAAGAACATCTGGGGATGTAATCTGTTATGCAGGGATGCAGGAAACGCTTCATAATGGGAAGAGGTGGGAAACAGCTAACTGTTTATCACTGTCAGCGAAGGCACTATGGAACATATAAAATGTAATGTTTAAATGCTCGTGGTTTGCTCAGAATGGATGCTTACATTATTTAGCAGGCATTTTAACCAACGCAGTGTAAGACTGAGAAAAGCAAGGTCAGTCAGGCCCCAGAGCAAGTGGGGTTACAGGCCTTGTTCAAGGGTCCAACGGTGACATCAGTCTGCCGAGCCTGAGATCTGAACTGGTAACCTGCCGATCACAGGCACAGAGTCCTAACTCAAAGGGCCACACATATTATCATTGTAATATCTTTATGATTTGCAGGGACTCATATCAAAGGCATCACACTACAGCAAAGGGACAGGAAGGATCTGGGACCGGGTAGGGTTAGGGTTGAGGGATACCATGGATTTTTGCTTGTGGTCTCTGACCTCCAGGGGATGAGGAGCTGACGTAAGGGATCTAGTCTGCATTTAATTTCCCCTGAGAAGCCTTTCCTCCAATAAACGGTCCGGCATCAGCACCACACTATGTTCCTGTCAGCTGCTAAAAATGAAACATGGCCGGTAATTTGTTAAATCAATTATTCCAGAGCTCCACAGAGACACCGAGAGAGAGAGAGAGAGAGAGAGAGAGAGAGTAGTAGTAGAGAGAAACAGGTGAGGTGAGAAGAGAAGCAAGTGTGTTTTTTGGGGCCGAATTTTGTCTTTATACTAGAAACAGAGAAGAAATATTAAAAGCAGTGATTCATATGCTTCAACACGCAGCACATTTTCTTCAGTGACTCCCCGTCATGCTTCGATCCCTTTGACAAAGAAACACTGCAGGCCAACCAGATGACAGCCCCCACGTCTTAAGTGTGTCACCAAACACAAAACGTGCATCATCAGTTTGCCTCAAAGACGTATTTTTGCCCCATCAGCCGAAGTTCCAAGTTGATGATTGTTTGGCCGCTGTAAGGCTGGTTTTCCTGAAGCAGAGAGGCAGCGGATCCACATTATGCTGTGGGCAGGAAGATCCCAATCAGTCACCTGCAGGCAGAAAATTTGCTGACATCACAATGGCTGCTAGCAGTAGCCTTTGCTTTAACCCAAATGATTTTAAGCAGTGAGGTCAATGACTGAAGACTCTTAGCCAACTGTCACTCAGTCTAACAGACTGGCGAACTGTGATAAGATCCAAGATTGATACTTTCTGAATTTACATGGAATGGGAGGTGGGCCAGTATGGTGGCTCAATAGGTGGCACTTTTGCCTCACAACTTGACTCTATAGATGTGTGGAATTTGCATGTGCTCCCTGTGTTGCATGGGTCTCCATCCATAGGTTTGCAATTAGGCTAACTGGTTAGCACTGTTGCCTCACACCTCTGGGACCTGGGTCTCCGCCAGGGCTACATGTGTGTGGAGTTTGCATGTTCTCCCCGTGTCGTCGTGGGGTTTCCTCTGGGGACTCCTCTTTCCCCCCCCCCCCCCCCCCCACAGTCAAAAATCATGTTAATTGGGGTTGCCAGATTGCCTGTAGGTGTGCATGAATGTATCTCTAAATTACCCTGAGAGTATTACTGTGTGAACATGTGCCTTGAGAAGGACTGGCATCCCATCCAGGGTGAAAAGTGGGTTAGGCTCCAAGCCCCCATGACATATGGTTAGAAGATGGATGAATGGATTTGAGGTTGTGCGGCACTTTTACCGTAGTCCAACTGCAGTAAATTTACAAAGTGCACAGTCTGCTTTCAACAAATACACCTGGCTCAGAAATTCTGTGTTAAATCTCCCATGGGGATTAATACCGATTCATCCCAGGGGCAATAACAGATGGATGCTCAGTGACAATAGCCCTGCACCAAAAAAAAAAAATCTCGCAGGAGGAAAATCAGCCATGATCTTCCATATGTGGGCATTTTCAGCTCACAATCAGGCGAGAATAGACTGAGAGGGATGCTGCCTTTCTTTATTCCAAAGGAGATGCTTCGTGTTACAATACATAAGCTAACCTACAGGCCTCAAAGTCAACGCAATGAAATGATAGAGATTTATTGATTAACAGAAACACAGCAACGACGTGATGTTTTTAAACTGTAGCCATTGGCTCTGTGAGCAGCATTGTGTGCCGGCTCTGTTCCTGCCCTCACACTTGCATGTGTCCTGAATGGCTTCATTTCAGTACATTAATACTGCAACATTGTTTATTCCCACATATCCCGTCTTTGATATTCACACATTCATACATGCAGGTGAGGGTGAAGCCCTGGGTCAGCCATTTATCCGGTAGCATTTTGGGGTGTTTAAGGGCCTTGATCGACAGACATGTGACTATACTGCCAAGGACAGGATTCAGACGGGCAACATTTTGATTGGTTACTTATGGTTATGGTTAGGGCTGGGTAGGGGTTAAGGTCGTCATAGTTAGCGTTAGCATTTTTCCCATAGAAATGAATGAGTGGTCCCGATAGAGATATGGTTACCTGACGTACGTGTGTGTGTGTGTGTGTGTGTGCGCACACACCCTGCCTAGAGACAGCATTCCATCTCCTGCCCTGTGCTTCCTGGGACAGACTCCAATCTCACTGTGATCCTGCACTGGCTAAGTAATTATGGAAAATGGATGGATCAGAAACATGCTATAGAAGACCCGTTTCAAAATGGAGGAACCTGAGAGAGGTTGTTGAGTATAAAAAGAAAGCATTAGATAATTGTCTATTGTTCTTTGTTTTGCTTTGGACAGGGTTAATGAACACATTAAGGGAAAGGCAGCCACTATTTGAGTCTGCCCGCGCCGTCTTTTCGCTTAGCTTGTTTCTCATTAAGCCTGCCAGCTGGCCAGTCAGCATGCAGCAGTCCTTCATTTCTTCTATACAGCCACATAACGCTGTGCTTCCCTGTCTCTGCAGCTCCTCCTCATTCATAGATAATCGCCTCGCGGACGTAGCTCTGCCCTGCCACATGATCTCCGCCCTCTGGTGCCCTGCCCCCGCGTGGCAGCGGGTTAGCGTGTTTGCAGGTTAGCGGGTTAGCGTCATGCCCCGTCTCTCATAAAGCCCGGTCCGCCCTCGCCGGCGTCCTCTGCCCGCAGCGCTAATAGAAGCCACCAGGGGCTCTGATAGAGGCTTAATGGGTCAACGTAATTGGTCGGGAGGACTGTGGGTGCATGAGTGCGGAGCCAATTATGAGTCTGAGGTCCCTGTTCGGCAGGGAAACATTTGTCGAGGGGCTTCGTGGGATGCAGCTGACTTGCAGGGCGAAGGTGGGGGGGGGGGGGGGGGGGCGCTTCATTAGGAGAGGTTGGTCCCACAGCTTGATGATGCAGTGCACTCATTAGGAGAGGCCAGTGTCAGTCTCTGAAAAGGCTAGACAGTGCTGTGATTGGTCAGCATCAACCCAGGGTGCCACTGATTTTAATGCGTTAAATGAAAAAAAACAGAAGCCATTAGTGGATGGTGTGTGGCCTGGTTGTGATAGGATGGTTGCTGGTTCAAATCCTGTCCTCAGCATAATTGTAATATCTCCAGTGGGCCCTTGAAGAAGGCCGTTAACTTCCTGAAATGCATCAGGGGCACAAAATACCTCGCTAACCCCGCTAACTGCAGTCACACCCCTGCTTTGCTCTTAACTATATAGTTAAGTATTTATAGTACCTACACATAGATGTACTACATATAGTATGTATAGTATACATGGTACACAAAGTATATACATACGTATATAGCATAAACATATATATTTAAGTATAAACATGTGTATGTCTCAAAGGAAAGAAGCTTTCCAAAGTACTTGTGCTTTTGCATCATTTCATTTTTACATGGCATTGGTGTATGGATTTTTCATGCATTAAAAAGTTAGACCTGTGTTCTAAAGGGGCTGTAAGGGATAAACAAACAGGCACAATGGGGAAGGTGGTCTGCGTGCCTGAGGAGAGCATCGTGTCATTGAGGAGACGGATTGAGCAGGGTGAGCAGAACTGAAATGGAAGGTAATCCCCGGCCGGTCTCTGCAGACGGGTGACTGCCGCCATCCGGACCTGAACGGGGCATTAAAATCTCCGCCACATTCGCTTGTCCGGCTGACACTTTAATCCCCTTTAGAGCCGGAGAGCGAAGACTTACACCGCAGCACGTTCAGGTCATCTTGCAAGAGCCTGACTGCGCCGCTTCCATACTAGCAAAGCCTTATCCTTTCTGATGCCAAAAACCACCCCCCCCACCACCCCACCGCTTTTTTTAAGTTCAATTCCTGCTGTTGCTGGTAGACTGGAACGCACGGCCTTTCCCATGACGGCTCCCTAACACGCCTGACACACACACACCTCTGGTACACGCCTCGTTCAGCGTTTTATCAGTCCTCTGGGGAAGTCATTTTGTCTCAGTGGTGGGGGACTGACACCTCCCCTGTGTGCCTGTATCATGCCCCCCTCCCCCACCCCGCTGACGATACTTTCAGGTGGATTTGTAAACATTACCACCATTCTATAAACGCAGATATGGAACGCCCTGTCCTCGTATTACTGGTCAAACACAGACCCCGCGGATTAGGGAGCTCACCGTGCCCAAGTGAGGATGGGATCTTCCGGAGAAAAGAGAAGGCGACCAAAACAGGGGCCGCGCCTTAGCGCCTCAGCCACAAGAGACGCTCTCAGTCGTGACGATGATGTCCCGCATTAAATCCTCCCTCAAACCCTTTCAAACTTCATTGGGATGCCAACCTTTTATCAGTTTTAACTTTGAGCAGATTGTCCTCAGAAGCTAAATTAATCATGTAAAATGGGGCCGCTTAAGTTGGGAGACATTACAGTCATATCACCATAATGTGAGGTATCTAATAGTCTTTAAGGGTGCACTGTGGGAACAGTTAATGGCTTTTCTCCTACAGAGGAACATCTGTGTGGAACCGACTTGTCTTTGTCGACACGGTTTTTTTGTATAACCTCCCTTAATATCCTTGTGTTGGAAGATTGCTTTTGCGTTTCTTGTTAGATTTGTGTAATGAAACAGTAAAATCCCATTCCCTGGACGCTAACTGATGCCACAAGTGAGACTGATGAGATAAGACCCCGCTGGCTTGAAATTGAGACGAGCTTCACAGTTGTTGATTGTTGAATCTGAATCTTGGCAGAAAAAAGGGGGGTAATCTGTTTCATAAAATTGTGAGTGTTTCCATACTGCTTCAACTTAAAGGGGTATTACCGCCGAAATAGTACCCCCCCCCCCCCCCTGTTTTCGAATGGCAGTCTCTCCCATCTTTTCTCTCTCTGCGCCACTTTCAAAATAGTTCACTCCGCACGTCCCTCTGGGAATGGCGCCTGCCAGATGAGTGAATAATATTCCGAGGAAAGAGAAAGGAATCAATAAACTGTCAAACAATGAAACCGGAACCTAACAAATGACTCGTAAGATAGGTAGCCAGCGTCTGCGGCATGGCAACGCTCCGATGCAGATGGACTTTCGGAATGAGATGTCGGACTTTTTGGACGTCTTGTTTGCATAGAGGAGTGTGAGCCTATTGTAAAAGTGCCCAGTGGCGCGCCCCGCTGTCTTTCAGGGAGACAATGCAGTCTGTTTCCCATAAAAGTGGCCCAGATGACATAATTTTAAAAGACAGACAGACAGACAAACAGACGAACAGACAGATTGATTGAGACACAGACAGACAGACAGATCGTCAGAGATATAGATATATACATACATACAGTGGGACCACCCTATCCTTAGTTTCAGTAACTGGAGTTTCAGTTATTCACGCTTTACCACAGTCTGGAAAAATTGGAATATTTAATAAATAAGTGGTTCATAAGTTTCAAACAGCACCAAGTGAGTACAGGCTGTAACGTGGTGAAATCTGCCAGCCCCAGTCACACCCAGTTCCTGACTCTTCTCCCTTGTCCCCATACCTGCGCTTCCCTGCAGAACGCTCATCCAGTCTGGCTCCAGCATTCTTGCTGAGCGCATTCGTTGCCGCATTATTGCAGTGCCTGTGTTATAAAAAGCATAATTTTCATTGCTTCGTCGTTCCTTGGTGCATGATATTTTTTCATTGCTCTATCGCCTTTTGAGTATTAGGCTAAAATGGGCGAATCCCTTTCACTTTCAGAGTACGGTACGGTACTGTACATTGTGTGTAATAAGTAATGTATAATGTACTTTATTACTACTGTATTTACTGTATTTAATGCTGGTAATGTCTAACTGTGTACAACTTATCAATTAAAGTTTACCATATGTGTACCTACATAAACACATACATACATGCATACACATATACACAAATACATATATGCATACAAACACATGCATAAACACACACATACATATATACATATATATTTTATTCACTCCGAACGAAACTGCAGTCACGTATGGCAACCTAAACTAATCTGCACTTTTTAAAAACAGCCCCATCTCAGAAATCTAGCAGAAGGTGGCATTATAAAAATGTTATCTTCATACTGAGGGGGTGGGGTTAGTTCCGTACATCGCAGATTCGCTTCATCTTTGCTAAGCGATGAGGTCGTTTGGAAGCCTCAGTTCATTGTTGGACGCCTAGATCCACAAAGATAAGTTGTCCCAAGAAATGGAGAAAGCGAGATGAGCTCTGAGTCGAAGGGCAGATACCAGGAGATTAAAGCATCCAGTTTGTAAGAGTGAGCAGTGGAGATTATGGGCAATGGGCGGTGGAGCTGGATTGGGCAACATCTAAAATTTTTAAAGGCAAGTAATGCTGCTGAGAATCCTGTACTGCTGTGAGATGAGGCATTCAAATCCCACAAGAGGAGAAAAATTTTTATGGATAGAAGGGGAAAGCTGAGCGAAAGTCCCAGCCTTGCATTTCCTGTGGATTGGGAGCTTGGGAGAAGCTCGACTCCCATATTCCGCTATCGGCAATATGCCCTTAGCCTGAAGCCAGTTGTAAATCTATTTCCAGAAGAACCGTTTCTTTGCCTCGACTTTCATGTCCACTGTGAAGCAGCATGTAGCTGGCTTGTACAATACGGGGACCTTCCATTTTAAGCGCTCCTTAGTGATCTGCGCTGCCAGAATATTAAACATGTGCCGCTCAAGATGTCCAAGGCTGAGTAGCTCCTTTCGCTTTTCTCTAGCATTGTTTTTGCACTTTTATTTCAGCAGACCCTCATAGCCATATGATGACATTGCCCCCGTCCTAACCCTCCTTAGCCCTCCCTAGCCACAAGGCATTTTATGAGTCAAGGCCCTAAAGCACAATAGAAGATGCCGTCCTGGGTGTGGTTCAGGACCTGAAGGAGCCACCAATGGCTGCAGCATCCAGCATTTCTTGTTAACCTGCCTGTTTACTGTGTTGGCCGCTGTAAATGTGCTGGGCAGCAGAAATACTACAGGAGGTACTCGGTAATTGCCTCGTGTGGAATTGGCCGCGTCTGTTTTCACCACGCCGCTGTTTGCACAGGCTCTCCCCGATCAGGAAGGAGGTTGTCAACTGGCCGCTGTGTCATCATTTCCTCCACTTAGGCCCGTAATGCCATCCGCTGCAGAAGGGAGGCTTGGTCGCCTCTCTGTAGATCCCTGTCGCATTAATGAGATTATTAATCCTGAGAATATCAACAGAGATTGAAACGGTTTGTGGAGATTCCAGTAGCTGTCACACAGGACTCCCCTCGGGATGATTCTCCGTCATAATCAGGTGTAAAGCAATTATTCAGGTTTAAACTCAGGGTTGGGCCCTGCTGTGCATCTCCTTTTAGCTCTGGTTTGTAGCCGCCTCTGCTTCCTGTTGCTGTTGCTGCTTGTTTGTCGTTGTTGTTGTTGTTGTAGGGTTTCTTTTCCTGGAACACACCTACTGTACGACCTCGGCCAATGTCACGGGCCGTTCTGTCATCCTCCCACCTCTGTCTCAGCCTAATGAGCTCCTTCATCTCATCCATTTTAATCTTGGAACTGAGAGGGTTTAATTACAGGCATTCGAAAGGCAAGAAACGGCGCCAGAATCACCGACCTCGGCGTTCGCTGTGGCGGCGGCGTCTGTTGTTCACAAGGACGTGGGAGATTTATTTTACGTTTGCTCACAAAACGCCTGTCATTGTGGCAGAACCGCAATTAACCCCTATAGCTTCCGGAAGCCCCCCTGTTGATAGACAGGGTGTGCAGATCTCAAATCTCCATTTAGGGGGGGTCAAGGTCTCCCAGGAATCTTGGTGACAAATTAGCCGTGACAGACAGTGTGTCATACGAGCAGGAACACCATTCTCTCTGAGATGTTTGATTGACGTCTGGTAATGAAGGCCAACAGCAGCACAAACACTTACATCTTGTACATTTCCTTACAGGTTTCTTGACATTTATTTGATCCAGGAATATTACAAAAAGAGTCATTCTTCAAATTAAAATCAAAACTATCAGCAGCTAATTGTTAAAAACCCAATGAAAAACACAACAAAATTACATGTACCTTGTTTTGTATACAATGCAGCACAGGCATATTACACATGTAAATGTCCACAGTTTATTTTATTTTTGTTTCACTTTTGGTCTCCGCATCAGGATAACCATCGATGGCTGTCAGGCCACAGGAACGAGGCTCTCCGCACTGGGCAGGCGATGTAATCGAAACAAGCGGAGAGCTCTGAGTGATACGCAGGCAGGTAGAAACAGCCAGTTCATTCAGCCTATGCATGTCCATTTTCTCAGGCGAGGGGAAGGAAAGCGACAGATACATCAGCTCCACACCACAGCAGAATGAGCCATGTTGGAAAAAGGAAACCCCCCCCACCCGGGAATACAATAATGCACCCTTAGATGCAGGTGGAAGACTGAAAGGTCCACCAGGGACGATTCTATGATTCGACCCTTAGGGTGGCTCATTGCCCAGTAAGGTGTACAAAGTAATAGTAATCAATTACTGCTGCTTTTGCTAGTATTTTCCCTGGGTCTTAGTGTCCTAGGCCTAGATAGCCATGCAGTCAGGTTTACAAACATTTGTAAAACAATGTGTAATTCTGAAGAGCTCAGTGAATTCAAGTGTGGTACTTTAATAGGATGCCGCCTTTACAATAAGTCAGTTCGTGAAATGTCTTGCCTGCTAGATATTCCACGGTAGTATTACTGCAAAGTGGAAGCGTTTAGGTACAACAGGAATTCGGCCATGGAGTGGCAGACGACGTAAAGTAACAGAGCGGGTCGCTGAGGCGCATAGTGCGTAAAAGTTGACTCAATAACTGCAGAGTGGCTCTGACATTATCCCCAGCATAAAAACTGTGCGCAGGGAGCTTCATGGAATGGGCTTCCATGGCCGAGCAGCTGCATGCAAGCCTCACATCACCAAAGGTAATGCCAAAAGTGTCGGATGGAGTGGTGTAAAACACGCCACCACTAGACTCTATCTGTTTGGAAATGTGTTCTGTGGAGTGACGAATCACGCTTCTCTGTCTGGCAGTCGGATGGACGAGTCTGGGTTTGGCAGATGCCAGGAGAACGTTCCCTGCCTGCCTTGTACCAACTGTGAAGTCTGGTGGAGATATAATGGAATGGAATAATGGAATGGGGTTGTTTTTCAGGGGTTGGGCTGGGCCCCTTAGTTTCAATGAAGGGAACTCCTAATGCTTCAGCATTCTAAGACATTCTGGACAATTCTATGCTTCCAACTTTGTCAGAACAGTTTAGGGAAGGTCCTTTTCTGTTCCAGCATGACCTTGCCTCAGTGTAGAAAGCAAGGTCCATAAAGACATGGTTGTGAGAGTTTTGTGTGGAAGAACTTGCCTGACCCGCACAGAGCCCTGACCTCAACCCCATCCAACACCTTTGGGATGAACTAGAACATAGATTGCGAGCCATGTTTTCACGCCCAACATCAGGACCTGACCTGACAAATGCTCTTCAGGATAAATGGGCCAAACTTCCCACAGACACACTCCAAAATCTTGTGGGAACCCTTTCCAGAAGAGTGGCAGACGTTATAGCTGCAAAGGGGGGACCAACTCCATACTGATGCCTATGGATTTAGAATGATGTCATAAAAGTTCCTGTGGGTGTAATGGCCAGGTGTCCCAATACTTTTGTCTGTAAAGTGTATATACTTGCAGACTTTATTTATTTATACTTTACTTAGCATACATTTTTGAGATTGCAGGGTCAGACAGTCCCTGAAGTAATTGGGGTTAAGGGCCTTGCTTAAGGGCCCAACGGTAAAATCACTCTGTCAACCTGGGCTTTGAACCAGTGACCTTCTGAGCACAGACACTGCATTCTAATACACTAAGCCACAGACCACACAATGACAAGGCTACTCACCTGACTTAGCTCCACTCCAGGATATTTTTACACCTCTCCTCCTTACAGAACTCCTCTCTTTCTTCTCTCTCCTCTGCTTTTATGTGAATTTCAAGACTTTAGATTAGATAGTTATCTTTTTTTTAATATATATACTAATTTTAGGAATATGCACAATGAGCTGCCGATTTCCGCACAGGCAGAGTATCTGGGTCTCAGTGGCTGCTGTGTATTTTCAGGCATCCCGTTTTCCAGGTTTTGTACAAATTCTGGACCATAATACTTTGGCTGGGAAACACTTTCTGTGGCTGACTGTAGCCAAGAGCTGAAATATAACCTGGTTAAGATACAAGCTGAGAAACGCTGGTGGGGGATGACTTTGGCTTGGACATGCTGCAGATGGAACGAAATGCTGCAGGGATTGGCTGGGGTTGACTGTAGCTGGAATAAACCTGGTGAGATTAATTCTGTTAGGGATACATAGGATGGGATAGTCTCTGTCTGGGTTAGACTATAGCTGGAATACAGTTAGTGGAATAGGTTCTGTTTGGAATACATTGGCTGCGATAACCTCTATATAGGATAGACTATGGTTGGTATAGAGTTAGTGGAATAGATTCAATAGCTCATACCCCATCCTAATCTTTACTGAGTCCCTTTCAAAGAGATCCTTGGACCTGTGTCCCAATATATCGCGCATTTATGCAGCATTTGTGCCACGTTCACTTTCCCATCTGCCTTTTTCACCATATTAGCGCGTGAATTATTAAAAAGCAGGGAAAATGGGTTTTGATATTTTGATGGATTTACCCAAAGTCAAAGTCAAACGCGAGGGCTGCTCTATTTTTGGATATTTTAGTTGATCAAATATTTATGGAGGGATAAAATGTGAGGAGATGATTGGTCTTTAGAGGACATTTAACAGATGCATGTGAGTTATAAATGGCAGGAGAACATCCAGCTATGACACAGAGTCAGCGGTACCATGCTGTCATATGAGCACGTTTCTCCAAATACACTATTATCTTGGACAACCCCAAGCTTGTTCAGCATCCATGTGCTAATGTCATGTGACACAGGGGGTGGGGGTGGTCTTCGGTGGAGAAGGTCGATGTCAGGTGACATGCACCTTCATTCACCTGTGGTCAGTTTCTAATAGTACAAATCTGACTCCATCTGTAGCTCCATTTCTAGACTGTAGACATGGTGTCTCTGTCTATCACCGCTTCACTGAAACAGCAATCTTTTTGTTCATTCCTTTCTTCCAGTCTCCAAAACCCGAAAACTTTATAAAAGTCCCTCTTTCATCCTCAAATACCTGTGTCCCTTGAATGTGCGAGGCTTGCGTATCTCTTACCCTTTCTGGTCAAGTTGTAGTTCTTCCTAATGCCGTTTCTTAGCCGCAGAGATATACCAGTAAGCAATCTCCACTTGGAAGGTGCATTTGTCTCCAAAAAAGAAAGCTACACAACTCATCTCCGGTTGGCCTTCATGCATGAGTTCACAAAGCCTTCCTAGAATCCTTCCAGTCCCCACACTCCTCAAATACAAATACAGCTAAAACTGCACAGTAGTTCCTAACCTCTTGAACTGTGAGTCAAACTGCTTAAAACTCCCATTCATCTCCAGTGGTCAAAGAACCTCACAGCATACATCGAATTTTATTTATCTGCAATTTATCCTGTACTTCCCCCCCCCCCCCCCCCCCCCCATTTTTACTTAATTAATTTAGTTTATCTATACTCATTTTTTGTACAATGGTGGGACTGAGCAGGTTTTTCATTTCACTGCAAATTGTACCAGTGTAACTGTGCATGTGACAAAAATAAAAAAAATTAAAAAATATATATATATATATACATATTAAAAAAATCTTGAATCATGAATCTGGATAATCTTGAATCAGCACCTATCAGAACTTGCCTGAAGACGCTTCCTGTCTGACTGTACTTTCACTCTCCTGTTTCCTACCCGTGAAATAAAGCACCAGGCTGTAATGTCACTACAAGCACCAGTATGATGACGTGCTACAGGCTGCTACTGCTCCCATTGTTCAGAAGAACAACGGTGAAAATGGAATGTAGAGTCAACACGACACACAGTTAACTTAAAGGCAATGCAGAGTAAGTGGGCCTGCTGATCTAAAGCACACTACTAATTAAAACTGTGCTAAACACACTGAGCTTGAGGTCTCTTTGTTCACAGTTTCACAAGAGCATGTAGCTGCTTCAGATGCAGCTAATTAAAAATGTGTATGTAATTGGGTAACGTCTATGGGAGGCACTGATCTGCAGCCCGTGGACTGCTTCCCGAATGAGCTGAGACGCTGATCAGCCAGAGTGCGGCGGGCTGAAATGCCGAAGACCCCGCCTTGCTTTTTAAATGAGAAGTGACAGAGTAATGGCCGGCTGTGACGGAATGGCACCCCCCACCCCAGGATGCTGCCAGCTAATTGCTGCTATGAGTACAATTGTACAGTAAGGAGTAAGGAAGCTGTGTGAATGTCGGGGGGGGAGGGGGGCTAATGGACATGTTTGAAATGACTGTGACCCCAGTATCACCACCACCCCCAGCTCCGGTGCCTTTGGGGTATTTATGGAAGGGGTGAAGTACTGCATCTGCCTACTAGGGACTGCTAATGGTGACACTGAATCTCCGCTGCATGGAGGATGGTGCAGAGATGTTCTTAGGATGTTCTAAAAGGCTGTCTCCTCAGTGGTCTCTCACCAACCTGCCGGCGCAGTGACTGACTGTCACGATTACTGCTGCTGCCGCTGCGCCTCATCTCATTGGGTAATCTGAGCAGCTGACATCACATCCTGTACGTCAGCATACATCCCTGTTATCATCACTGGGCCAGTCTGTACCCTGATCTATTTAAAATCCAATATATGGCATATGTTACCTAACAAAATAATTGCTGAGTAAGCAAGGATTAGTCAGAAACACACATTTATTTTAACATTGACTGGACAACAACAATCCAATTAGAATACTTGCAGAACCATCATAGAATTATAAATAATTACTATGTGTACAGTCGACCATATATTCCAGGACACCCCAGCAGATACCAAAATCCACAAAGCTCCTTAAATAAAATGGTGTAGCATTTGCATATAACCTACGCACATCCTCTCAAATACTTTAAGGAATATCTAGATTACTTATAATACCAAATGCAATGTAAATGTCATGTAAATTATATTGTATTGTTTAGGGAATAAGTCTGAGTGTGTTCAGTGCTACAGGTTCACGGTTAGTATTACTGTTTCAAATTTAAATTATCATCAAAACCGTGGTTGATTACTGTACCCATATTAAATACTGTCAAGCGTCAACCAAAGTTAGTGACAGTCTCCCAAATGCAGGTGTGCAACGTGCGTTTGTTTAGTGTCTGTGAAAACATGGCAGAAGACAGCATTTCGCAGGTTTTTAATGTTAATGCACATTTGATATGGTTTTAATATGTTTAGTGTTTATAACGTATTGGCTATGTTATTATTTTAATGTTCTTATTTGTGGTTTTCAATATAGAATTTGATTAAATGATTTTACTTTGTGTATCAGTACTTTTTGAACATTTTCAGCATTTTCACAATGCCGCGATAATACTGATAACCATTATAATTCTGGTCAATATAATCTGGTCACTATATACAGAATATGGGCTAGTCACAGATTGTTTGGGCAATCTGTGTGCAATTGTCTGTATGTGTATTTGTGGGAGTGCGGATATGTATATAATACATTGTGGGGACCAAATGCCCCCACAATCTGATAAAAACCTGTTATATTGACTTTGCGGGGACCATTTGTCTGTGAATGCAATTAAAAAACTAGAAATGCCAAAAATCTAGTTTTTTGTTTGGTTATTTATGGTTAAGGTTAGGGCTGAATAGGGGTTAAGGTCGTTATGTTGGGATTAGAGTTTTCCCCATAGAAGTCAATGGAGAGTGTGTGTGTGTGTGTGTGTATGTTTGTGCGTGCGTGCGTGCGTCTGTGCGTGTGCGCGCGCACTCGCGTCCACCTATGCTCCCACAGGTGTGAGTGTACAGCAGCAGGTCCATCTGCTTCTCTTTTTGTCTGTCTGCGAGAGGCTCGTTACATTCTGGGCACTTATTTCCTCATTACTCCCGCTTATTCGCCACCTGCATTTCCTCCACATCGCCCGAGATGAGATCGCGTCGGTGGGCAGCGCGCATTATGATTTATATTTTAATCAGGTGAAAGCGTGCCGAATTTATATTTAAGAGTGCATGACATATGGCTGTGCCCTGGCAGCTGTCCACTTTAGCCCGTTTTTATTTACTGAGGGAAAGCGGGTCGGCAGAGGTCTGTTTTCTTGTGTCAATACTGCAGATGGCCGGGATGCGCTGTGCGAAGAAATGTTATTCTCTACTGCCATCTCGTGGCCACAATTTCTTCAAAATTAAATTCTTTAATTTTGACTTATTGCGATTGACAAATACCATATTAAATATTTGAGGGACATAAAATTGTCCCGTCAGCTGTACGTGAAGATCTTTACTCCAAACTGTAATTTGTAACTTTACATTGTTATTTGCTCGTGACGGGCGGTTCGACCAAACGGTGAAGCTTCTGTGCCGTGCCGGCTGCCAGACAGGGCCGTCCCATTACTCAACACAAAAACTGAGGAAGCTTTGATTTCCTGGCAGAGGGTATTTTCACAGGAGCTTTCGGCTCCAGTGAAGATGCAGGGCCGTGCTATTTATGGAGAGACACAGTCCTGCCGGTCTCCCTGGTGAATACTTCAACTGGAAAGTAGGGGCTGCTGTGATCAAAAACCCAGTTTCCCTCAGGTACGCCAGGACCTGCCAACCCAGGAGCACAGCTGTGCTCTTATTTAGCATATATTTCAAGAAATACTGTCATATCATTTAATATTTGTTTTTATCTCTAATGAACATCCTCTGCTCTTCCGTAATCATTTATGTAGGTGTTACAGGGTCACCTCTAAAGGAATGACTAATGAATTCTGATGCTGACGAATAGCGGTAGGAACATTTTAAACATCTTCACTACACATAGTAAACACACTTATAAAAGCCTTATGAAATCGAGGCACCTGAAAAACAGCCTTGAAGGGAGTGTGAAGCTCAGTGGGTTTGGATATTGTGTCTGTGATCAGAAGGTTGCTGATTTGAATCCCAGGGTTGGCAGAGTGATGTCGCCAGTAGGCACTTAATCCCCAAGTGCTCCAGGGACTGTCTGTCTGAATTAAAATGAAAACAATTGAATCTGAAAGACAGTTGTAAAAGCTTGGGTTTAGATTAGATTAAACTTCACTATCATTGCCCAATGTACAAGTATTTAGGTGTCACAGTATGGTTTGGCATCTAATCAGAGAATGCTGAATTAGAAACATGTACAATATATTCATCCGTGATAAATACATTTATAAAAATGTATATCTATGCAGTTTCAAGTTTAAAGTTCTATTTGTGACATGCACAATACATGGTACTACTGTCTAGTGAAATGCTTTTCCACCTGCTAAATATGGTAATTTGGAAATATATGTATATGTAAAACATTCAGTGCTACCATAGCAACTGCGTTTCTAACTGCTGGCTGCTCCATGTCACACCTTAGCATCCTGGCTAAATAAGAGCCAGGCTCCGGAGGCAACAACAGCAGCTTGCTGCACAGTGACCGACATGCCCGCGAAAGCAGCGTGCGCACCGAGGTGGCAAACGGCGGGCTAACGCTCTGCCCTCCTGAAGATGGTTATATGTTACTGCGCTGACAGAAGCACATCGATGGTCCAAGAGCTCGCAGGTTTGCTTGGGGCTTCTGTTTGCGTTTAGAATCTTTGAACACGACTGCGTGTCTGGTTCATTTTTTTTTCTTTCACTTCCCCTGTTTTAGTAAGTTTTTAATGATCGAGTGTTTTCGTAAAAGAATGTTAACTGGATGAAACAAAGGGAAATAGACAGGATAAATAAAGAATTATTGATTTTTACAAAGTCAATAAAATAGACTTTACAACAAGAAATTAAAAACAGCAACTAATGAAAACCTGTAATTGTGAAATGTAAAATCAAGTGTGAAATGACATTTTTAATTGCATTAAATCCAATGATTTTAGTAAATCCTTTCAAAGAAGCAACACAAGCAATCCTACTCCTGTATTGAAATTTCAAAATTAAAATGGCGTGCTGTATAATGATGTTGAACATCCAAAAATCCAAGTCAAAGAAAAACTCTTCTGATTCAGGCATATCTTCAAAGTTATGGGGCGTGCCCTGGACCTCTGCTAGTTTCACCTGCCTGCACCATCTTCCACACCATCTTCCACACCATTCTCAGGCAGTTCATTCTTAGCTCTTCTGGGTTAGGGAAACTCCTCAGCCCCAGAGACTGGCTCACACTGCCAGGGAATATAGAGTAGGCTAGATAAAGCACCCCCCCCCCCCCCCCAACAGCAGTATGGCCTGGATTCTCACAGGATGGACCAGCACTGGTGGATTCCTCTGGGTGACCTTGATGCTTCTCATCATCACACACACTGGCTGATGCCGCTGATGATATAACATAGGTGGGGGCAGCATATATGACACCCCCCGGCATTAAATGAAATACTTGGCAGGAACCTGTTTCAAGATCCACATGTAAGAATAAGACCTAAGACCCTATTGGTCAGATTCAGTCCTAGAACAGATTGGCTACTTTACCTGAGGCTCCATGTCTATGTAGGTGGTGCTGAGATGAAGCCAGTCGGCCACAAACACCTAGCAATGTGCCCATCAATCCTCACCCAAAGTATTTTAAAAATCTTACAGACTGCTCGAGGGTCCCAAATATAATCTGCTGCGTGGGAGTGAACCAGAATTTTAGATGGTACATCAGACACCTCCTGTCCCCCTTTGTCCTTATCCATAAGTATGGATTCCTGAATCGGTTAAGACACGCTACATTCCAAAGGCTGAGCAGGGATTAAGAATCGGCACTCGACTTTTGCTGAGTCAGCAGACCACCGAGAAAATGCCAGATGGCCAGACCTCCCTCTCCACCTTCTTCTTGGGAAAACTCCTAAGTACAGGAGAAGCGGAAGGGAATCTGCCATTTTAATCAGGATCTCATCTACTGTAGATTGGGACTAGGCATTCCACACTGAAAGTTTATGCTAGATGTGATGGAGCGCATCTCCTCTCCTTTCAGGATGTCTCTGCAGCAGACAGCCATTCATTTTCTGTAGCCACTCCTCCTATTCTGGGTCACAGGGCACACAGGCGCAAGGCAGGGAACAACCTAGGATGGGGTGCCAACCCATCACAGGGCACATTCACACAGCATCCACTCACACAGGCACACCTCTGGGCAATGTGGTAACTACAATTAACCTCAGCATGTTTTTGGACTGTGTGTGTGTGTGTGTGTGGGGGGGGGTGGCTAGAGTACCCAAGGAAACCCAAAAATAACACAGGGAGAACATGCAAACTCCATACAGAGAGCCAAGGTAGAGACTCAAACCCGAGCGCCAGAGGTGTGAGGCACAAGGGTTAACTACTACCATGAGCAGACAACTAATTACATGAAAAGAAAGGGTAAAATTCGGTGTCAACCATCAGTCTTATAACACTAAGTAAAAACATGCAGTAAAGAAACCAAATTATTGAAATAGATTATTAACATAGAGAAATTTTAACCACTTTGAAATCTTTTTTTTGAGACATTTGAAGTTATCTATCTATAATTTTATAATGAATTACTCTCACAATAAATGTTTTTGTTGTCAGATTGAACCCAGCTGCCCTTTGCATTGACAAAAAGTGTTTCTCAGTGTCGTCAGAGACCATACACACTCTTACAACCATCTGTTTACCCTCTTACCATCAGGCAGACGGTACAGAAGTATCCAGATCCACATGTCATGAGCTGTTACCCTGCTGAACCAGCAGTAATCAGTCCTGCTTGCAGTAATGTCCATATAATACAGTCATGTTGGTTTGTGTCACTGTTCTCTCACCTGTTTTTACAGCCAGCTTGTTGTAATATTACCCCGTGGCCATGCTTCCTTACAATTTACTTCTCATCTAGTTTTTTTTTCTCCTTGTTGTAAATTTATTAATGCATACACAGCACTTATGCATTACATACATATTTGTATATTTTCTTTTTTTTCTTGTAAATTGTCACTTGGAGTGACATACCAAATTTTGTTGTGCACTGTACAGCGATGAAGGTATTCAATTCATACTCAGTTAACATCAAGGAAATGTTCTGAGTACCTGTATACTTTGCATACGATTTTGAATACAGTTATGAGCATGTGAATAATAATTATTTTAGTTGCTAAAAAGACACCTATGAAAGAAAGAAAGAAAGAAATAAAGAAAGAAAACGAAAAAGAAAATATAATGTTCTGCCGTAGAAATTGAAAGCTGTTATTGCACGTATTTACCACTAGAGGCCATCCATGTACATCATCCATTTTCAATAATTGCTTACTCATAAAATCTTCAAAGTGCGGCAGCATTTCTGTTCCACCTTCATATCGTTAAGACAAGGGAATGTGATTAAGGGGAATATGACAGCATATTATGAGAAACTGAAGTATATCATTTAACCTCTTGTAATAAATAAGCTTTAAGTATAATTCAATTGTTTGTTAAGTGAGTTGAATTGCAAATCTGTTGTTTGATTTACATGTGCTATCATTCCTTCTATCAAATGTTTGAATTACTCATGCTGTGTAAACACCTTGTTCTTCTACTGTTGGGGGCAGCGTGTGGCTCAGTGGGCTAAGCCTGTGTGCTTGTAATCACAAGGTTGCTGGTTCAAAACCAGCCTCAGCTTATCTGCAAGTCCTTGAGTAAGGCCCTTAACCCCCAGCTCCCTGGGTGCCCCAACAGGTGGCTACAAAGAGCTAGTTGATGGAGGCATAAAAAGAATTTCCCCATGAGGGACAATAAAGACAGATAGTCAGATATGGCTGTGTAGAGACACAGAGAAAGCAAGACAGCCCCACAACAGCTTCAGAATATCTGTTAGTTTTGGGATTTTTAAAGGAGCTTTGTAACAAAATACTACCTTTCCTAGTTAATTGGAAGGTGTTTCTTAGTTTTAAATAACAAAACCAGCCCTTTTTCATGTTTTATCTTATGATATCTTACACATTTCACTTATGTTTTCATTGATGCACTCAATTGTCTACAAAGTTGAATATTTGTGCATTTCAGAGTGATCTGCTAATTGCCTGCAAAGCATTTATGTTTTATTAGTGGCATGAATTGTAGTTTCCCATGATTTTTAACACGTGTATTTTATGCTGGTTTGAACTACTTTCAAATTTATCACTGACATATTTGTTTTACTATTGTACTGGTTTGGCCTTTCATGTGAGACAATAATGGCATTCTGATTTGAAATCAAATTAAGGGAAACGGAAATTATTTGAATACATTGGAACTTATTCATATAAAGCCATGTAATGTAGGGGCCTATACACATGAAACTGCAGTGACATTTTGGTGGTGTTTACTTGTAGGACCAGTCCATTACGATTTTATGTGGACAAAATTTCAGCCCATCTGAGTTGCTGAAATACATTAAATTATATTGATAGGACTACTAGTTCGGCTAATTTTCCGTTACAACTAATAAACCCAGACCAAGCAGAGTCACACCTAAACCACGGGAAACCAGTCAGTTCTACTGGAATTTACACAATATCAAAGAAGACAGCCATAATCAAATATCCGGGTTTGTCATGCAGTCTCTGTCGTGTACCACACCTATCTCTGAAACCTTGTCCTCGGATTGTTCATAATACGTAATACTATCGTAACATTACGGTTGTCTAAAGATGTCTTGACCGTATCAGAACAATAACAGCAACGCTCTGCTGCTTTCCCCCCCAACTAATCGGTAGGTTAAAATCAAGTGCAAGTAGCTATGATGTTTCCGTCTGTTTCTGTATATTTAGCACACATTATTCACAAAGTGCAGACGAAAGTTTTTTTTTCCCAAACATCGTCTGTGAGAGACATCGACGTACCGCAGTCACTTGCTATATGAAAACAATACTGAGATTCACAAATACATATCAAAATACAACTATTGCATTCAGAAACGTACCGCGTAATACTACACGGCGATGATGATAATATTCTGCGACTCTATAATATACCATTGAATCGGTACGTCTTTAAAATGCGTCGATGTCGGATGTGGAGCGTGGGAGCGGTATTCGACCTAGTCGCACTTAGCTATGATTGGCGCTGCCTACCTGGTTGCTGGTGAAAGCCAATAAAAAGCCACCGCGCTGAGCGCCCACTATGTGGCGCGAGCGTGCTCTGCTAACATGCGCTTCCCTCCGCCTCCCCGCGGTTTTCGGTCGGTCTCGTGACGTCAGCACGGGAGGAGGTTGCGCCATTTTGAAATTGGAAGGTGAGAGAGAGGAGTAGATGACTGGAAAATAGGGAGTGTGAATGATAGATAGTGCAGGCTTGGCTAAGCTGAAGACCGGGAGACGAAGTGGCAGGGAAATAAACCTGACCCGTAGATTTTAATTCTTTTTTTTGTTTTGTTTTCGCGATCTTCATCCATCCTCTGCGAAATTCCCGTTGCACACGCCCAAGCCCGGCAAAATTTGCAAGACTTGGGCCCGCGGTAGAGATTCACTCTCTCACCATGGCAGGTAACCGCAACAAAATGTAAAGGGCGAATCCAGGCTGTCGTACCGATTCTGGCGCAACTACCCGTTTTTCTTTAAAAAAAGATCGGATTTGGGTTCAGATATATGAAGAGTATGGCCGTGGTTAGCTCGCCTTTCATTCCTTTCAGGTATTCACTTCCCAGCGGTCCCCCCCCACGTTGCGTTCAGGCGAAATCGCAGGGGAATGCATTACTACCCAATGCTAATTGATGCCAGCTAGTTTACTTGTATTTCTCTAGACGACCAGTCGCATTAATGGTATAGTTGGATAACTAACTGGTCTTAAGTGATTTTTCCACATGCGTGTGTCGGATCATGGGCGCCTGCCTGTGCTCGTGGTGCCCACGGTGTTAGCAGTCTGCATTAATCGCCTAAAACTTCCTCCCTGTATGTTTAGTTTTCGCATTATTCTCGTATTTTATTTTGTTTCTTGTGATCGCTGCTTGTATGGCGACCTTTTGGTGGCTGGATTGCAATGCAGCCCCCCTCCCTTCTCCGGGTGTGTTTTAGGCGGGGTGCTCCCACCGGTGCAGATGCTGGACGGATCCCGTAAGGTCATACGCCGCACCGCGTCTGCAACCGCCCTTATTTCCCATCGCAGGCCACATGGCAGCGGTCCTGTTCGCTTGATGCATGGTGTCCGTCGGTTTTGTGCCGTGGCGTTAGGCGATCGGCGCCCCGGTCCCTTTCCGAGGGCTGTCCCTTAATCGATGCGGGTATCGTTTAGGTAACGGGGTCGTGTAGGAGGGAGACTTTAAGATCGCGTTTGTTCACTGTCAGATTCCCTCTACAACACGCATTGCGAAAGGACCTGAAATGGTTTAATGAGAGGCTCATAATCCCACCTGGTGCGTCTGTCATCTGTCATTTGTCATTTATGAAGCCCCCCCTGTCGTCAGGTAGCCTTGTCTTTTCACTCCTCAGTGCAGTAAAATTAGTGGAAACTAAAGTTCACGCCTATAACTGGCATATAATTACATTAGTTTGCCTAGCAAGTGGTTGAGACTGAATTGATTTGCATACCTGATGTCAAAAGGGGTTGAACCCTGACCAAGCCCTAACTTATGATTTGAATCTGTGACCATCTTATCCACATCAAACTTATTAACTACTATCATAACAAACCCCAGTTTAATCCAAATAATAGGATATCAATATATGCACGATAAACCACTGGATGAATATCGTTTGGAAACCCATCGTAAATTACAGTTATATCTCTTGGTTCAAAAATCCCAGTTCTGTTTTATGAGCTTCTGAGAAGTTTTGGGAGAGTGGATATTGATTTCAGATCATTACATAAGCGATTCCCTGCTGTCTCTGGAGACGCGTTGTTTATGCGTAATCTGTGACCCAGCATTATTCACTTCCAACAGGTCACGGGGAAAGTTTCAGCTGGTTTGTTTTTCTTCTTAAGCAGTCTTTCATTGAGCAATTGGGGAGAATTTATGGAAGGACAGCTGGGTGTGGGCATGTCTATGATCCTTGCAGAATTGTGCAACAATGTTTGAAACATGAAATAACTTGTCTTCTATCGTTCATCAGCATCATGAAAAAATGGATTAGCAAACCTTTGTTGATTTGTTACAGTGAAACGCGTTTGTGATTGCCCAAAACTGTCAACTGGGGACGGCGTATTGAATATGCAGGATGTAGACTGAGATCCATCCTGTCCCGGCAGCTTGAGCACCTGTTGTCGCCCATGTTAGCCTTAGACATTGACCTGACATTGGCAGTTTAATGCAGATGGTGGCCTGTCTGAATGTCAGTACCTTTTGTATCTGTGCCCTCCTCTGTCTTGCATGAGACACCGTTATATATGTAGATATTTTCCCTGCAGTGGTTCAGGTTTGGTAAGTTTCTTGGTTGCCCACTGAGAGCTCCTTCTGCCTTCTGAAGAGGCAGGTGCTTCATCAGGCTCTCTGCTTCACCAGCTGGTGGTGGGGTGGTTGGGTCGAACGTCATGTTCCAATGAATGCACAGTAAATCCATGTTGAAACTAGATACATGGCCCTTTCTCTATTGTGGACCGTTTACTGGATTTAGTAGTCTTGTGTTAGGATTATTTGTCTGAATAGCCGATGCAGTGGATAGGGCTATGCCTGTTTTTTTTTCCGGTGTAATTTGCAGTGGTGGGTGGTGTGTGGGGCAGGGGCGGAGTCTGCCATGCAGCTGATCTCTCTCTGCTTTCAGGGGCCAGTGGTGGGACCGGCGACGTGCAGTGGTGTCTGTCGCAGGTGAAGGGGGCCATTGACGACGATGTGGCTGAAGGTGAGTCCCTCCCTGCATCATGCTCTCACTGGGAGCCCTCACTCCCTTGCCGCCGGTCAGTTTTACTTGTAATATAGTTTTTCCTTAAACATGTTCACTGGGATGACTCTCGCCCCGATATCCCGTTCACCTGTCCGTCTTCCATAACTGCTAATGCAGTGCAATGTGGGGCCATGATGAGCCTACAGTCTTTCCCAGGAAGCATGGAGCACTAGATAGGATACCTGTTTAATTCAGGAGACAAAGGCACACACTGAACAATATGGATACACTGATTCACATAACCATAGGGGATTAACTCTGGGTACCTGCAGCAAACCCAATGCTAGCATCCAATCTCCACCCACAAAGAGCTAAGGGTGGCATTTTTTAAAACCTTCTAACCCAAAACCCTGGAAGGTGTGAGGCCATCCTGCTAGCCACTGAGCTGCTGTTCATCCTCTGTACCAATAAAAACCTTTGGCGTTTTAATGCTATTAACTCATTAATTTTTCTGGTGTCTTTTGAGCTGGGACCACCTGTCGGTTATAGGAGGATTATGTCTATATTTAGCTTCCTTGAAATATCTACTGGGATTGAAGCCTGTTGTGGAAGCCTGCTGTACAAATTGTGGGAGGCGTAGCAGCTTCCCATTGGACAGCTGGCCGTCCTGATAAGTGTCCAACAGAGACCGCAGTCGGCGCCGCATCAGGCTGCCGGTTTGGCCCCGAAATTAACCCCAGACTCATCCTAATTAAAACACCCTCTCTGCCTCACTTTTAAATCCCAGTATTTTTTTTTGTAACACTAATTCTTGCGTTCGTGTAGATTATGCAATGGAATAGCGTTTAGGTAAAGTACATTATGTGTAAATGTATAGCATTTTAATTGTCAGCAGATCTACTGGAACAAAATGGAGCAATGTAAATTTAAAGGTCCAGAACGTTCTTGCATTGTAATGTGGAGATTTATGTAAAATGTACAAATGGCTCTGGGTGATGAATGAGAGTAGTGGAAGCCATTTTTGTGTTGTTTTATTTTATTTTAATTCATCATGGAGGAGGAGCTATATATTTATGTGTAATTATTACGGAGGCAAAGGAGAATCTCACAGCTTCTGTTGGTTCGACATGCAGCGCTCGCCTAGGGCTCGCACGCTCTGTGCTGCAGCGGATCGAACAGTCTATGGAGAACCCTGCTTCGATTCGAGTTCTGTCACCAGGGGGGCGGGGGCGGGGGCGGGGCGGGGCTATTCCTGTGCCTAACCTTGTCACATGTGTGCTCCCTTGTGCCTCAGCTGACATCATCTCCACGGTGGAGTTCAACCACTCCGGGGAGCTTCTCGCCACAGGGGACAAGGGCGGCAGGGTCGTCATCTTTCAGCAGGAGCTGGAGGTGAGCGGCGTGTGAGGTGGTGGTGGTGGTGGGGGGGGGGGGGCGGGAGGTTTCACCGTGCAAAACATTTCTGCGATATTTTGGCTAACGTTAGCCCCTCTAATTCTTCCCAGAACAAGAGCCAGCCTCAGTCGCGGGGCGAATACAATGTCTACAGCACCTTTCAGAGTCACGAGCCCGAGTTTGACTATCTGAAGAGCCTGGAGATCGAGGAGAAGATCAACAAGATCCGTTGGCTTCCTCAGAAGAACGCCGCCCACTTCTTGCTGTCCACAAACGGTCGGTGCCGGCCCCACTTTTCATTTCCCTCTCTTGTCTGATAATAGAATAACACTTTTTTGGTGTGATGCATCAAAAAGAAAATGCTCAGACCCTGGCGGGGTTTTTTGTTGGCTGAAGGGTTAGAGTAGAGGAAGTGAGACCGGTGGCTTGTCTGTGTCCACCCCCATAACTTCCCTTTAATTTTATGAGCTCATTTCCTGTTAAAAGGTAACACAGGTTGCAGAGGACTGGCAGGGAGGACCCACCTCCACCAGTGTAGTTTTTTGACCCTGTACCTGGTCTGCAGATAAGACCATCAAGCTGTGGAAGATCAGTGAACGTGACAAGAGGCCAGAGGGCTACAACCTGAAGGAGGATGACGGGCGCTACAGGGACCCCTCCACGGTGACCACATTAAGGGTGAGTGGCGGGGGTCTCCTTCCGACAGGGGCTCTGCTAGCTGAGGGACTCCACCACTTTGAATCCTTTTTGGGGGTTACCTTTCTGTCAAAGGTGTGATTGTTCTGGTATTTCTAATACAAAAGTTGTGCTTGCATCCCTCTGTGGATGGACCGTTCCGCGACACGCACTCCGGTGGTGGTCTGCATCTGGTTTTATATAGGATCTGTGAATGGGGTTAATTTGTTTATATTTTGGATTCATTTCACCTCATTGACTCTGGCTAGGGTGCACTTAGCTCTGTGAACTCATCAGGTAAACCGTCCCCGTGGAATCGGTGTTTCGTCTGCCTTCTGGAGCGCTGGATATGACTGACCTTTCTGAAGCATGCTTCCTACCCTCCACTTATCGTTAACTGAAACTATAATAAGACAATATTTTTGTAAACTGAAATGAAGATACAGAAACAAGACAACTAAACAAAAAGTTCTTCTGAAACTAGCTGAAATAAAAACAAACATCACAAACGTTGTTTCCATGATTAACACTAAGTAATGATTTATCTTTACAGACCCATAACAATACCTGGAATGTTTTTCCCATTTTGAGAATCTTAGTATATAATGTGCACTGTATATTAATGTATGATCCTCTGGAGATTAGACATATAAAAACGCTTAAACACCTTTCAGCCTTCTTACCTAGAAATAAAATGACCAAAACTGAAACTAAAATGTATAGAAACTAAATGAAAAATGTATCTTCAAAGTAAAACTAAACTGAAGACTAATGAAAACTGGATTTCAAATGAAAATTTAAAATATCAAAAACAAACAAAATATTGTAATTGATTGTCTATTAATAAACTCACACAGGTGCCGGTGTTCCGCCCCATGGACCTGATGGTGGAGGCCAGTCCTCGACGTGTCTTCGCCAACGCCCACACCTACCACATCAACTCCATCTCCGTCAACAGCGACTGCGAGACCTACCTGTCGGCCGACGACCTCCGCGTTAACCTGTGGCACCTGGAGATCACGGACCGCAGCTTCAGTATCCTGTGCGTGAGCGTGTGTGTGCGCGTGAGCGTGTGTGTGTACGCGTGTGTGTACGCGTGTGTGCGCGTGAGCGTGTGTGTATCTGCCTGGTGCCCCCTGCCTTGCCGTGTGGGGGAGACCTAAGCAGGATTTACCCCCCATCCATCCCCCTCCCTCCCCCCCACTCATCCAAAGCAGTATATCAGTAGGTGTTATATTAATTACACCCATCAACAAATAGGAAAATGTTTTTATTTCTATGCATTAACATTTTTAAGGCCTTACAGAAGAGCACAAAATACTTGG
Source organism: Paramormyrops kingsleyae (assembly GCF_048594095.1). Classification (NCBI taxonomy): domain Eukaryota; kingdom Metazoa; phylum Chordata; class Actinopteri; order Osteoglossiformes; family Mormyridae; genus Paramormyrops; species Paramormyrops kingsleyae. The sequence continues at coordinate 11,592,126 of NC_132798.1, read as the reverse complement.
AGGTCTGTTTTGCCAGAGTTTACAGAATGCGACACGTTTGGGCATGTTGAGGCAGGATTCTGCTCTCTCTGATATGGAAAACCGATATCAAGGCAAGAGGCGTCCCAGTGTGCTGGCTGGCATCTGCTGGACCCTTAAGAGGCACATTCCTGACACCCAGTACAACAGAAAATCATATACTTCTACCTTTCAGATGTCACATTCACCACGCACATATACTGTAAATATGTGTATAGCATAGGGTATAATTGTGTGATTCATAATCTTTGCCTGATGGGGGAATTCCGATTAGATTTCTTTTCAGCACGAAAGGTACTGTAAGATTGACCTTTTTCCATTCCTGTGCCACACAGACAGATTGTTGACCAGTGTTACTTTCATGGTAAACTTAATGCGGGGCTAACTTTCCTGGCTGGTCAGTCGGTCTAGTATTAGCCGGACTGGTTCTCCCTGTGTTTAGAGGTCCTCCTCGTTGGCATCCTGCTGCCCAGTACCAATGCTGCGCATGTGACAGTAGTGAATTCCCAGCATGTGAACCAGCTGTGTTGGTGACCCATGAGAATGAACTGGAGCTGCCACATGTGCAGCCTTGCGCTGTCTGTGTGTGTCTGCCTGGTGCCCCCTGCCTTGGCGTGTGGGGGAGACCTAAGCAGGATTTAAACGGCTTTGCCATTTTCTCTGTTTTGAAGTGGAAATCTGGCATCTCCTCACCAACGCGGTTATGTGTTTTTCAGTATGTAATGTATTCTAGATGTTTTGTCTACAACTCTGGAATATGCGATAAATGTCACGTGACCTCATAACCAATTAAATACTGTCCCCAGCATTTCCAGTGCTCTTTCTCTCTGTGGGGGAGCTGGTTGTCATCCCATGCAGTCCATGGCACTAGCCTTTTTGCCCTTGACTGGTGGCCTCGCAGACATTGTGGACATCAAGCCAGCCAACATGGAGGAGCTGACGGAGGTGATCACTGCAGCGGAGTTCCACCCCAGCCACTGCAACACCTTTGTCTACAGCAGCAGCAAAGGCACCATTCGGCTGTGTGACATGCGTGCCTCAGCCCTGTGTGACAAGCACTCCAAACGTCAGTACCTGCCTGGGCTGCGCCACGATGGGCTGGGGAGGGTACAGCACCGGAATATACCATCTCTGGGCAAGAGGGGGCGAGAAACCACTGAATCATACTATTAAACTGTCCTTAACACTTTTCCTTCTCTTGTTGGTTAGAGCTCTCTGGATCATTTTATGCCAAAAAGTGCCTTTAATAGGCTGTGTGTCTGGTGTGCTTTCTTCTATAGACCATCTTAAGTACAGCAAGGCTTAATGGACTCTAAATTTGTATGTTTGCTAGGAAATGTATTTTTTTCCCCATTTAATTTATTCATTCAGCTTTGCAATGCTACAGTGGCTGGGAGTATGCCAGATGCACACTTGCAGACTAATTTCGGCTCCCCAATTGACCTGAATTGCATGTTGATGGACTGTGGGAATAAACTAGAGGAGGCTTGTATGAAACCCCAGAGGTGTGAGGCAGCGTCATCCCTCATTTTATTCACTTGTTAATTTATGCTCTTACATACAGCTGGATATTAAAACAATTGAGTGCCACACTTTCTTGCTTGATGTGGGCCACAAGCATTAAGGCTTCAAAGTCCGTTCCTTTGTCGCAGCGCCACCTCCTGCCGACACAGGTGCATCATGCGGCAGTGCTCACCTCCTTCTCCATCTGTCGTTGGCCAGTGTTTGAGGAGCCTGAAGACCCCAGCAACCGCTCCTTCTTTTCTGAGATCATTTCCTCCATTTCCGACGTCAAGTTCAGCCACAACGGGCGTTACATGATGACCCGCGACTACCTGTCAGTGAAGATCTGGGACCTGAACATGGAGACGCGGCCAGTGGAGACCTACCAGGTAGGCGGGTGGGGGGGGGGGGCGTGTTGGCCTGGATTCTCCCCCTAGAGTGGTGGATCCTCCGATTTGTGCACTTCCTTTGAGTGTCCACCAGGGGGAGTGTTTGGACTCTGTGCTGTTACCCTCTGTGTTTTGATTCCATTGCATCTAACATGGCTATCTGTCCAGCCCACTCATCACAGACTTTGGTCTATCCTGGCTGTCTCTCCTGCTAACCTTGGGCTTGATCCAAACATTCATTTCTGTAGCATTTGAATAGATAACTAATTTTCTTACTAAATGTTTTCTGTGTAATGCTTTGCTTGCAAGGTTGTACCACTGTCAGTTTGAAGCACTGAGTAGTTTGGCTAATACCTATATGCAAGATATTCCTTATTCAGATGGTTAACTTTTAATTACATTTAATCGTTACCATAAAGATTGTCACATTTACGCTACTTTTACACATCCAGTTTACTCGATAGCTATAATCTAGCATGACACGCTAGCTCGACATGTTAACCCTCTTAAAACACTGAAATAGACCCAGATAAGCAGTTTAGCCTTTACACTGCTAATGTGATCTTATCACCTTGCTTCTTGCCATTCTCTAGTCATTTGGATTGACGGTACCTGAGAGTAACTAGGAGCAGTAGGATTTGCTTTGTGTTTTTGGTGTTTGTCAAGCTTCAGCTCTGCTAAATGTCTGGAAAGCCTCTGGTTGTGTCGTAGGTGTGATGAAGTGGTTGTTTATGAACTGGAAATAGGTGGCTGTCTCATTTCTGGATAAAATGCCTTCTAACCATGCAGTCCCTATCTGTGACATTTGATACTCCTTGGTGCATTCACGCTCGCTTTCCCCGGGGCAGTCTCGGTCTGGCTGTCTCTGTCCCCCAGTCTCAGTCTGTGTGAGCGAGCAATGCCGGCACGTTCTGTGGGCTGTGCCGTGACCCATTCTGTGTCCCGCACAGGTGCACGAGTACCTGAGAAGCAAGCTATGCTCTCTCTACGAGAACGACTGCATCTTTGACAAGTTCGAGTGCTGCTGGAATGGGAAGGACAGGTGAGGACCGTTCAGTTCATTGGGCAGATGTTTAATGTCCGGGGCGACATACTGGTGAAGCAGGTTACGAACATGGCTGTCGAGGAATCGACTAAGCATATGTGCAGCTAGGCTGAGCTTCCAGTGAAATGAGTCTTATACACTAATAGAACTGTTACTGAATTTTTGATTCAGCTAACCTAATATACAGGTACCAGGGGATGTACAGCATGGTACGCACCACATTAACATATGGACAGCTGGGCAACCTACACTATTTGCTTATTTATATAGTGCTGTTTCTAATGGTTGCCCCAAGGCACTTGACTAGAGTGTCTGGCCAGTATTGCTCGTTACCAAAGCGGTTAAGGATCACCTGTTTGACAGTGGTCGTTATAGTTAAGAGTGCGACCTGAACATAGAACCCTTGTCTTACTAGGCTAGATTCTTGTCTGCAGCTCTTCCTTTTGGCGTTCTGGTATAGGGTGCTTGGGGGTCTGGTTTGGAAGTCTCCGGAAACGAGCCTGGCTTTCCGAGCCACCTTATCGTTTTGGGTGCGGTTTATCTTTACGAGGCAGAGTGTTTGACGCCGATCCTGCTCGCGGAGCTCGGCCTGCTCCACTGGTCACTGCCTGTCCTTCGTCATGCGCGCTGAGGACGTCCATCAGATATGACTTTCATATGCTGACTGAGTGCTGGCCTGATACCCCAAAAATCAACACATCTAACCCCCATCAGGAAACTTCACAATCCTAGTTTTAAGGCGCTATATAAAGGAAAATCATACAGTGATGCTTGTAGTAACCTATTTTTTTTCCCCCAAAGAAATAAATGAAAATTGCAATTTTAGAACAGGTGCGGCATATTGGTGCACCAGTGATCAAGTGGTTATGGGTTTGAGTCCCAGTGTCATAAGCAAATAACCTTTGTCTTTACCAGTAAAAGCATTGATCTCTGTGAGAGACCAAAACTTTTGTGTGTGCCCCCCCCCATTTCCCCCCAACAGCGTGGTCATGACTGGCTCGTACAACAACTTCTTCCGAATGTTCGACCGCGGCCAGCGGCGGGACGTGACCCTGGAGGCGTCGCGGGAGAGCAGCAAGCCGCGCGCGGTGCTGAAGCCGCGCCGTGTGTGTGCGGGCGGCAAGCGCAAGAAGGACGAGATCAGCGTGGACAGCCTGGACTTCAACAAGAAGATCCTGCACACAGCCTGGCACCCACAGGACAACATCATTGCCGTGGCAACCACCAACAACCTCTACATTTTCCAGGACAAGCTGAACTAGACCCGGCATCCCACTCTACAGCAGCCTCCTCCTGTCTCTGTTCCCAGTAGTACACTGGACATTGTGCGCCACTAGAAGACCCTGTTTTGGTGGGATGCCCCCCTCCCCAGCTCCCTTCCCCCCTGCTCTAAAGGGAACATAGATATCAGTGTCAGGGTTTTTTTTTTTAATTTTTTTTTTTAACCCAAGCCTTTCAATGGAGTATTGTGCTATAGTCCTCTAGGCTTCTTGAGTTTCATCAGTGCCATTTATAATTTGTGAACATGTCCTCCACTCTGCTCTTAGTCCCGACAGGTCAGTGACGGGATATGAAAGCTCCATCCCACCTCCACTTATCCCCTCCCCTCATAATTGGAGGAGCTGATGCTGTTGCCATAATTGTTACCCTGGCCCTCATAGTCATTCTTATTCGCCCACCACCACCTCGTTACAATTTTTGATTGGTGGATAAAGTCTGAATAGGCAGTACCACTATCGCCATGGCGACGGTGGACTCCATCTGCAGGATCGATGGTCTGACGAAGGCCGCTACCAGGTCGGTGGGCTGATCAGTATCACCAGCAGGCATGCCGCCCAATCCCCCCCGCAACCCCTCACCCCCCCAGTGTCCGCAGCCCAGCGGGGACACGCCTCCTCAGAAGGGGCGGCACCCGGGCCCTGCAGTGGACAGCCACTCTCTAGCCTGCCGTCATTTGCCATTACAGCGTGACATAGAACATGGAGATGACCATCTGCAAACAAGCATCATATTTGTGAATTTGTACAAATGAATTGCAGTCATTAGTGGATTTTCCCATTCTGTCCTCAGTCGGTTCTTACTTAATGATTTGTACAGCAGTAATCACTATAGTTTTATTTTTGTATTACGCAAATCGTTTAGCATAATACCCTCATCTACCCTTCCATGTCCTGTCCAGTCTAGTCACTGTTCTTTATTTGACAGCTGTTAGATCTCAGGCAAGATTTTTAGCTGTACTCATGGATGCTATCAGAGCGGCCTGGTGGGGTTGGATTTCAGGGAGGGAAGTTTAAGGGGGGGGGGGACCACACCCTACTCGTATTTGGTCTCACCCGGTGTCCCCAAATCTGTCCTTGGGACTGCCGGCCAAGAACCTTCAAGTAACTGTACTAGGAGAAGTGTGTTGAAATTTGGAAAGGTGTCCATTGCTTAAGAATTCTCCAGAAAGATTTAGTCATGCCAGTAGCACGCCTGTAACTGACAGGGGCTGGTTGGTTTGACTGGTGGGTCAGTTTACACTACCTGTGGTTTTCTGCACATTTGTTCAGCATGGCTGTTACGAGGGAGAATGTGTGTGTTTCCATAAATACTGTCATCTAGTTCTGTTTTGGTCCCATTGGGCGGGAAACAAAATCTTAACTGTAACGATCACAGTTAGTTCTGACATCTCCTGAAAAGTGTGTCACACTCCAGTTTCTTACCTTGAAAAGTGGAGATGTGCGGTTTTGCCAACAGGAAGACCAAAATATTGTGTACTTAAGGGAGATTTTTTTTTTTCCTCTTTCCAGTAAGCACTGATTGAATGTGAGTTCTCCAACAAACTGGAATATCTTGAAGTCAAGTAATGCACTTAGTTTTAAGCACATAGAAACCCCCAAAGACTGAATCTTCATTCTGCATGTTTCTTCAGGGTGGGATTGAGATCTTCCTGGCATTTGGGAAGCATACTGTGTACTATGTTCCTGTCTGGTTAAATGGCATTAAGGTTTGACTGTCTTAGAGCAGTGTTTCTGAAGCCGGTCCTTGGGACCCCCCCCAGACAGTTTACATTTTGCTCCCTCCCAGCTCTCTACTGTTTGCAAAAATGTGGGCTCTCTGTGGGTCCCCGAGTGCCGGTTTTAGAAACATTTAGTGTCTTGCTGAATCGTTGCCAATGTGGGCTATACCCCCCCCCTCCCCCCCCCAAGTAACGTTTTAAGGAAATTGAGGAGAAATCCATTGTTTTATACTGGTTGTAAGTCAGTGGGTGATGTCATTTTGGAATGCCATCTCCATGAAAGCAAAGTGTTTTTAATAATGTTTATCTGCAAAGATTAATGCAAAAACTTCAGCTTTAAGTGCTTGCACAACAGATACATGTATTCTGTGGGAGCAAGCTTATACGTCGGTGAAATTTAACAACGCGGTCAGAAGTGTTGTGATGCATTTGTGTGCTACGGTTTAAACTACAATCTCATTTTGAAAACGTTGCATTCCACTAGCAAAGGGTGAGTTAGTAATTTTTTTTTTCCCCCTCAGATTCTGTATTGTTCGTCTCAGTTCTGTTAATTTGTACAATTTTTTTAAGCTGCATTGAGGATGATGTGAGTTTTCTAGCCTGCTTGATTTTAGTGTTATCCTTGAACCTTCATAGTAGATTCCACGCATCTGCTGCGAGAACCTCTGCAAAGTTTTACATTGAGGTTCTGGAGACTAGAGGTCAACTACTTCAACTACTACTTAATCCAGTTTACAGTCTCTTAGTAGAGGTTGGGGGGGGTGGGTATTACATTTCAGCCAAAATGATTCGCACTAGATAAATTGCTCTTAAGGACACTTGGGCGAGATGCAAAAGGGTCTCATTTAGTCAGTCCCTTTTGAAGAACTAGTATTTGTTTGACATGTACTTCTGTTCCTGTTTGGGTACTCTCAGGTGAAGCGGTACCCCCCCACGTCGCTTCCCTCAACTTCCTCAAATGTCTTGACGGTTGTTTGGGTTCCGTCCACCTGACTGTGACCTATTGGGAACAGGTCATTTCACCAGTCTCGTTGCATGAAAGCCAGTCTGTGTTCTGTTCCTGAGCGTTGTCTCGTCGCAGCCGGTGACGAGATTCAGTCAACTTTGTGAAACCCATTTGGCCAGTGATAGATACTTGAAGATTTCCCCACCACCACAATGAACTATTCAGGCAGGAGGTGTATCGGTTGGTCCATGTGCATTGGTTTGAGAGCAGATTGAACAGTTTGATTGCAGTTAATGATTGTGGAACCGAAGTCTTTTATCCCAGTTTTGGGAAAGAAATTCATGGAGTAGTGTGCTTTTTTTTTTTTTTTTTTTTTTTATTAAAAGAAAAAACTCAGGTGGGTCACCTTGAGGGAAATTCGCTCCATCCTGGAGAACTCCAAGTGAACAATACTCACTGGCTTCTTAATTCAGTGCACTTTTGTTTTGATTTCATGAATGATATAGTATTGTGGTGGTGTTAGGGGTCCATTTAAGACTCTGTCGGGGGAGGGGTGAACTGTGTGTCGATAAATCTATACAGATGTTAAGTTCACTGTAATGTTCTGTCTGCCTCTGGCACCCAGATAACCAATACAGATTAAATAAGTGAATAATAAAGATGAATACAACACTGAACTATGGAATAAAACAAAATTATATAAACGGGTGTGAGTGATTTCTGTTAAAGGTTTAAATTTACGATCGTGTAACTTATAATTCTCCCACAATCATTGTTGCTTTTTGTCCCGTCGTTTGCAGTTGAGTTTTGCCATTCATGACACGATTGCGCATTTATTGTGATGGATTTCTATGCTTGTCTCATATAATTACCCTGGTCGTAAATTGTAAAGATAAGTACCAAAGGACAGAGGCAGCGATACTGTCACTGTGTGACAGCTCACGTCGTCTTTTTACGCCCCCCCCCCCCCCCTCTCGCCCTGTTGGAGCTGAAATATTGGCTGTGGGCGTGCTGACGTCAGCGCGGCTCAGGTGGGGCCGCACATGGTGGACACGGTTACGCGCACGTCCGCATGTGCGAGCGAGAGGCACAGCAGCGCCCGCCGTGTTTACTGACGCTAGCGACTCGGAGGCAAGATGTCCGCCGCTGCAGCCGCACAGCAAAACAACAACGATGAACCTGGTCTGAATGGTATGTAACCATCGAAGACTCTGCCATTTAAGAGCACGGAGGGGATTACTTGCGCGCATAGTCGTAAAATACGATCGGCTATATTATTTAACAAAAATGGTGCCAAGTTTTAACTGCTCTACGTTTACCCAGGATCAGTGAACGGAATTTCCTATGTTTTACATGGGAGGGTGCATATTTTTATATGACGTACAATTTGCGATAGAATGAAAGCTATATCCACCAATGACATCGCTTAGAGTTTTAGGGGGAGGGACGAGGTTAAAGACACGTAAGAGTATGTTTGTGATTGATCGGTGTTAAAACCAACCGTTTGCAGTGAGCACTGTTGTCGTGTCGAAGAGGAGGGCTTATTTTTGATGGAAAACAAGGCGAGAAGGATGACATATCAAGATTGGGAGGGGGCGGGGTTTTTATTAAATAAACTCTAATAATTTAAAACCATGATCATGAATCGATCTCAAGCAAGTAAAATGCACAGGTTATTCCAAATGGAGAAGATGTCCAGCATGAGCAGCATCCGTCATAATTACACGTGTCCTTGTTTTATTGGCTTTCAGTGTTGCTGTGCCTTTGTGTCTGCAAAGATATGGGGGCGCACGTCAGTGTTTTGCTTTCAGCGGTTTTGCAGCAGCGTTTACATACAGTGTTTGTGAAATAATTTGATATAATACAATGTGGACTGTAACGCAATGTGTGATCGGTGTGAAACATAAACAAAGGATTACCGGGGTTTTAAAAGAAGGGAAGGGAGGGGCGTGGCCGGTCGGTGGGGGCTGGGGGGTGCACCCTTCAATGAAAGGATAAACCACAGGAGTTGTTGACAAGCAGGAAGTCTGCTTTTTCGACGCACGTAAAGTTTTATGTAAGAAATAAGTGACGTTTATATGATGCTATAATTCTCCAGATTAGTTTATTTCTTTCCTGATGCAATAATGTGAAACTTAAAAATCATTCAATTTCAGAAGATGCTAATATGTACATTTATTTATAGACATTTTAGCAGCATTTAAAATAGTACCTGAAGGGCAGGTCCCCCGTTGAATTAATTATTGCATCACCCTTCAATCACTGTACCTTGTAAGAAAATTTGTAAGGTCAAAAACCTGTTTGTGAAGTGTCACAGACGGGCGGATTAATGCATTGGCTGTTCTAGGCTGTAGCCCAGGGCCCTGGCAAACATCAGGGCACCACCTTGGGTAAAATGGAATGGTAGGTTAAATCGGCAACACCTAAGCGTCCATGCTGATGTCAGCCTAGGTCCCCCCAGATATGTTCATCTGCCCTCATTCGCCAACCATGGGCAGTGACTGATTTAAGACATTATCATCAGTACATCCATGCCGTCCTAATTGTGATGAAAATGCTGTGGTAGCGCAGGCACATTTTTACCTTCCATAATAGTGTCACCCAAGTGGATCTTGGAAAAATGTCTTCAAAAGAACCTTCAAAAGAACAGGCCTTGGGGCCAGTCCAGGGATTAGGCATGAGGCACATGCCATTGTTTGTAAACTTGTTTATACTTTGAGAACGAAGGGAACAGCATGTCCGTGTGATGAACTCTAACGTCAAGCCTGGCAGTTATGATCCCCCTCACCAATATCCACTTCAATCCAGCGCTCACTATTTATGGGTTTTGTGGGTGTCGCATGGGGGGGGGGGGTGCTTAAAGCACTCGAGAAAGTTTTCCATTCTGTCCGAATGGCCCTTGGCAGGTAGGGAGAGAGTGTTGCCATGGTGGGTGGGGTGTCTAATGACGTGGTGTGCGAAGGGGGGGGGGGGGGGCGTCTTAGCTGGACTCATGCCTGGCTGCTCCCCCCCGACCTCCAGACGTTACGTAAGCTTCTCCCCTCCTCGACGGCAGCCCTCAGTCCCAGCCGGCCAGCAGGGTTAGGCAGCAGGACCCACCGACTCCATGGTGGCCGGTGAACGCGGACAGGCTCGTGCTGACATCTCCAGGCCTTCAGCTTTTTGCCAGTGGACTAGTTACCCTCCTTTGCTTCCAGCAAACACATGTTGGGTCCTGCCTCAAGAACGTGATTTAGCTTTGGTAGCTCTTAAGGTGAATTCTTACCTTGAATAGATTTTTCTACATGTATAAAGTTACAGTACTATGCTGTATATCACTTTTGGTGACATACTGTATTAGTTTCTGCAGTAGCCTTAATTGAATCTTTGTTTACTGAGAGCTGAAGGATAACTGTAGCTTCTGATCATAATGAAGTTCAATTACAAACGTTAATATTTTTTTAAATTACTTCGTCTTCTGGTTATGCTTTGGTGTCCATGGTATAATAATAGAAAGAAATATTCCTTTTATGACAAATAATAAATGCACGATATTTTAAAAAAAGAAACATTCATAATGTATTCTCTTCTATTGCAAGAATGTGGCGGATCAGGCTCTGTTTCCGGTATGATCACTCCACTGCGCTGACAGTTTTCCAGACAGGAGCTGCATACAGTTGGGTAAACAAACTCCCACTTCAGGGTGAGATGTTTGTCACCGGAGGGCTTTATGACTGCTGATGCCATGGTGACAACCGGTCAGTGGAATGTTGAGCATAGTTGTCATGGTGACCCGCTGATGAGGCTGAGGGAAGACAATGGGCCGGACTCCAGAGACGGAGCCGAAAGCCGGTCAGAGGCTGCGGTCGGCGGTCACCGTCTCCTCCGAGACACCGGTCTGGGCAGAAAGGCCGTGTCAGATGGTGCTTCAGAGGCCTCTTCTAAGTCCCTGCATGTGGTCTGGCTGATTCACCCCTAGACACACTTTGCTCTGAAACGCTTCCCCTACTTGGCAGGCTGTTGGTGTTTTTCTGTCAGCAACCTAATATATTTATGGGGAAATAGAGAAAGGAATTCCCTATTTTTAAATTGTTCCAAAGAATAACTAAGAACACGGAGGTCACAGGTCAGCTGTGATATTATGAATCAGAAAGATATGTATAAGAAAAACTTGCATGGTATTTTAGCCCCCATGCCAATTATCATCCTTCAGAAAACTAAGTCAAGCCCCAGGTAATCTTGACTTCACCCCTGATCTTTTCAATAGCTAGAAGCTCCCCTGACTTAGAGATATTCACACTTTGCCAACAACCCATTATACTTCAATGTGCATCTGCTTATGGGTCAAGTGGAAATATTCTGTGAGTTTCAAAGGTCCACCTTCTCTCTCCCTCAGCGCCTCCCCTTTCATCCTCTTCAAAGTGCTCTTTTTCTTTCATAACTCCCATAAATATCAGGATAGAATTTTAGATGCAGCAAAGAATGTTTACAACTGCAATGTGCAAGTGTTCAACTGGAATAGATTTCCCTTCAGACTTTAAAATAATAAAATGTCATGATCCAATACAGTGTATGGTTTTTAAGATTACATACAGGTACATTTAGGCAGTTTGTATTGGTAATTTAGGGTGATGTTCAAGTAAAAATCCAATGCAGTGGGGCAGTTCTGGTATGTTGTGTGTGACGCCGTCATCATTTCAGGTAACCAAACTTGCCATGTGCAAAATAAAAAGCACATTAATGGATTTCTCGGGCAATTCCATGTTCTAAGACATACTGGTTCTTGCTCACTGGAAGGAGTTATAGAGGACCACCACCAGACCCCATGGCCAAAGTCCATCTGGTAACTGAAGAAGCTGCTCTAAGCATTTCACACTTCATAACTGCATAAGACTAGAATAAAACCAATAGTCTATTGAAATATGACTATAAATCTATTGAAGTTTAAGGGAAACCAAATTGCAGTCAGATGGCTTGAATTCACAGCTGCCATCTTTGTAGACTTTGCCTTCAAGTCAGTCCTGCCCATTTTCACGGCACACCAAATTAGCCTGGATATGGCAGTTGAGCAGTCCACCACATAATTATGTAAACTGACAAGTCATCGGTGCGGAAACTTAATGAGCCAGCGGTCGTCTAGCAGATTTAAAGTCTATAAAATAATTATCCATACAAGCCCTTTTATTAAAACACATGCACACCCACACCCAATTTAATATACATTTACATGCAAATATATTCAGTCTAGTATGTTCATAGTTATATTGATATTTTAGCTGGGGTTTAGTAAAGGGTACGACGTTACCCTCGTACTAATTTCAAAGGTGACAGCTTGAGTGTTTTCTTGTTGACTTTAAAGAGAGGTGCAGGTGCCCTAGTTGGCTTGCACCCTACTGAGTGTCAGCTGCTATGGCAGCCATAGTGCGGATATGCTTCCACACGTTTCTCAGCTCTGCCTCTCTGGGACAGTGCCAGGCAGGGTATCTCAGCTGATGTTCACGTGGGCCTTCTCCCGCAAACACACTGCGCTATGCATCCAGTTGCCACTCCCCGTCCCAAGTGCGGATTTGCAGTGGGACAAGCTCCCAGTTGTCTTTCAGTGGTGTATTACATGGGGAGGGGGATGGGGGGTCTCAAGTACTGTAAGTGTTTTTTGACACCTGAATATGAGAATGCCGCGGGCACTGGACGATGTGCCGGTCAGTGTGGAAAATACTGACTCTAGGTCACTGCAAACCTGCTGCCATTTGTTTGCCACAGGGTCCTGGGTTGAGCTGGAAATGAACGGGAACACTGCAGCCAGTGGCCCCCTGCTGGCCAATGTGCCGCTGACAGTCGCCGTCCCAGGCAACGGGAATGTGGGAGAGGCTCCTGTTAGCATAGCAGAGGAGGAGCAGGAAGAGGGCCTGGGCGGGGGTCTGGAGCACGTGCCCTCGTCTTCCTCCATCCACAACGGCGACATGGAGAAGATCCTGCTGGACGCGCAGCACGAGTCGAGCCAGAGCAGCTCCTCCTGTGGCAGGTATGTCAGACGGAGTCTCCAGCCTGCAGGACAGGAGGCGCGGCCACTGCGCCTCTGACACTCACCTGGATCGTATGTGTGAGTCACTTAGCTGAGTGAATTCTTACTGGGGGAATAAAAAACAGCAGAATACAAAGTCTGATTTATTAGAAATTTGCTTATTAAAACAAGATGTAAATAGCCATGAAAATAGGTAGATGTAATAGTGTTTTTAAACCATGAAAAAAGACGTCTAAAACATCCTCATAATGCTGTGATCTACTAGGAAAGTCAATTTGAAAAGTAAATTAATGCACTACTTGTTTTTCCTACAGTTATTTTATTTCAGATATAAAATGCTGTGTCGGATAAAAATGGTATTAAATGTAAATGCTGTGCAGGACAGGTGTATGTGTGGGTCGTGATATCCTCCCCCCGCTATTTTGAGTGACACATGTTTGTTTCTCAGTCCCCCCCGACCCCATAGTCCCGACCGGAATGAGGGTCAGATTACCTTCGACGTCGAGATGCCCAGCAGGAGAGACAGCCAGGTAGGGGCGTTCGGCACACCTGTCCCAGAGTCCACCCACCAGTAGGGGTCCCCATCCCACTGTCTACCTTTCTGATGTCTTTGGTACTGCAGGTAGAAGAAGAAGCTCTGGACAAGGAGCGGGACGAGGACATCCTGCTGATGAAGGGTCCTGACAAGGTGGCTGACTGGTCCAGCCGGCCCGAGAACGTCCCCCCCAAGTGAGTTGTCCCCCCAGCCTCGTCTTTCAGGCTCACTCCAGTAGATGGATGGAAGGTTCCGGCGACCCACTGCTGCCACCTATGGGGCTCCAAGAGAAGTTCCCTCAAAACTGACAAAAATGTATCCTCACCTAATTTTCCTCCAGTTTGACACGGTGGCAGCATGCCAAGCAGGTCAGATCAGACCTGTGTTTCCATGGCGATAGACTTTGATTTCTTATAGGGAATCCCTAGATGTTCCCAAGCCAACTAGGAGATGTAATCCTTCCCGCATGTCCTGGGTCTGCCCCGGGCCGTCAGCCATGTGGGATCTGCCTGTAATCGCTCCCTTGGGACCATCCCAGATGGCATCCTTGTGAGATTCCTGAATCTCCTCAGATGGCTCCTCTAATGGCTCTATTTCTAGCTCCGTCCAGATCTCCAAACTCCGCACTCCATGATGGAGAATCTGGCAACCCTGTGGAGAAACCTCACCCTAGCCATCTGTACTTTTTTTAGTCATTACTCACAGATCATGATATTAGGGACAGAGACTGGGCAGAGTGCCCCCCTCATCTGAAAGGGCCAATCCACTCTTCTCCATGAGAGTACAATGGCCTCCATGGTGCTGATCATCATTCCCACTGTTTAACATTCAGCATAAAATCCCTGGCACCCCTTGTTCCTGTAGTACTTCCACCAGGACACGTAGTCTTATGCTTTCTCCAAGTTCACAAAGCGCAGACTGTACAAGGGAGAAGAGCTGGTCCACTCTTCAGAAGTAAGGCCAGAATGAGCATTGTTCCAGCGGAATCTTAGGGTCGACCATTGGTCTATCCTGTACTCTGGCACATGCGGTTCCTGAGAGGCTGAGAAGTAGCATCCCTCTGTAGGTGGAGCACAGTATCTGGTCCCCCTTTTTAAAAGTGACTTTCCCTGTTTGCCAGTTCAGCAATCAGCAGTGTCCCTCCAATGACATCCAGTGCTCACAATATGCAGTTCAAATACTTCTTTTCACTGTGGATGCCTCTGACCAACTGTGACTTGATCTGCAGCGATAGGCTCCCATCCACCTGAATTTGAGGGATTACCCGGTTAAGGAGCTCTGAGCAAGGTCTCGCCTCCTCCTGAGGCAACAAACAATTTGCCAAAGCATATTTGGGATCATCCAGTCATCTGTCTCTGTGGCCTCTCCAAACTCCTCAGCATGTTAGGACTCCAGGGATCGGAAGGTCGTTGGTTCAAATCCCGTGAATGCCAGATTGATGCTGCCGTTGAGACCTCGAGCAAGGCCCTTAACCCTCTATTGCTCCAGGGGTCCCAGATAAATGGCTGAACCTCAGGCTTCACTCACACTTGCATGTGTCTCCAGGGAGCAGAATAGAATATGTGAGAAGAAGCATCTCAATGTACCAATACTCATTGATACTGATATACTTGTGCTAATACTAGTGCAAATGAAAACAAACCTTAATTTTGACGGCAGCTGTAGCAGATGGGGCCTTAAACATGGCCCATTCAGGCTCCGTGTCCTCGACCTCACTCAGCACGTGTGAGAACTTTTTCTGGAGGTATGAGTTGAATCCATCTGGCCCCGAAGCCTCAGCCAGATATTCCCAGCAAACCCCTACTGCTTGTCTTGGTCGATCCAGCCCACGCCCTGTGCAGCAAATCCATCTCGCCACCAAGTGGTGATCACTTGATATGAAAATCTGTTGGTAGATCTGAAACACAGATCCTACGGACGTACATGGGATCTATGTGTGTGTAATGTGAAGGTGACATCAGTCACATGCTACGACGTGGTGACTATGGTAACCCCTGTGTTTCCCTTATCCGTAGAGAGTTCCATTTCCGGCATCCTCGTCGATCTCTGACCCTGAGCATGCGAAAAACCGGAGCGATGAAGAAAGGGGGGATCTTCTCTGCAGAGTTCCTCAAGGTCTTCATCCCTTCCCTGCTCCTGTCCCACATCCTGGCACTGGGGTTGGGGTGAGTATGTGAAACATGCCCACACACACACACACACACACACACACACACCTGTACTCATATATTTGTGGAGACTCTCCATTCATTTCTATGGGGAAAACTAATCCCAACATGACGACCTTAACCCCTACCCAGCCCTAACCTTAACCATAAGTAACCAAAGACTTTTGGCATTTTTAGTTTTTTGATTGCATTCAGAGTATGTAATATGTGCATGATTACACACAACACACTGTGAGATTGTTTTACCAGTGTAGTATCTTGTCAAGTCTCAAAAAAAGTCATAACGAACCCTGTTTGAATTGTTTCAGAAGAAATGTTTTAGCAAACCTACAACTTACCTCACCTATAAAGTTTCTTTTGATTGAAGCTGTGATCTCAGTTAATTAGTTATTCACTCAGTCCATGAAAGTCGTGTAAGTGAATTGATATTAGATGCGCGGCTGTCTGGTTGCCATAGCTGAAAATGCAGAGCATGCGAGAATGTGGGTGTGTGTCCTGAAGGGAGACGCTTGTCTGGCAGCCGAGTGGACTGGTCAGTAAGGAGCCCTCACGGTCGCTTTGGTGTCCTCAGGGTCTACATCGGGAAGAGACTGACCACACCCTCCACCAGCTCCTTCTGAACACAAGCCAAACAAGTGCCTGGGGTCCGTTGAGTTGTCATGCTCAAGTGTCACAACCCCCCTCTCCCACCCCCGCCTTGGCCTTACATCTCTCTACCTTATCTCTTCTCATCCTCCTAGTTCTCGTCTTCCTGCTCCTGCCACGTCCCGTCAGGCAACATTTCCCTCCACATCCCCTTCCCCTTATTTTGTGAGGGTGTGGGGGCCCAGGGCTGTTGGGAAGGTCGCAGAGATCCCTTTCTGAGTGCTCTAGCTGCGCTGTTCTCTCTCTCTCTCTCCCTGCTGCTCTTTCTTCTCTCCCTCCCTCCCTCTCTTTGGTTTTCTCTATGAGTCTTACACCCCCCCCCGGCCCCATCCCCCTCCCTCACGTCGCTCGCATCCTCACTGCCTGTCGGTCTCCCAGGCAGCAGTCCAGTGTTCTTGTTTTTGTTTGTGTGTGGCAGTATGTACCTCCTTGTTTATTTTGCTCTCGCTCGGTTCCGTCGATGTAACCGTGCAGCCTGAGGGATGGTGTTCGGGGCCCCCAGATCATCGCAGACTTCATCCTCGGGGGCGGGGGGGCAGGGGGCCGGGGGGGTGTTTGGCTGGAAGATGGAGTCAGCCAGGGGTCTCGGCCCATGGAGCAAGAGACAGAGACGTTCTTGTAGGAGGGCCACTTTCTGAGATGAAGTTTGCACTTCACTCTATTTTCAAATCAATGTGGAAGAAGCTGCTGAAGGGCGTGACTCCCAAACCGGGAGCTCTGAGCATGTACAGGTGAAGCCAGATAAATATCAGCCTGCTGGCATTGTCATCATCATCATTATTATTATTCTTTTGAAATGCTTAGTGGGTTTTAGAAACGTCTTGATCTGAGAGAGCCCCCCCCCCCCCCCCCCCATCCTTCTCCAGCTGATAATTTGGAGATTCGGAGCTCAGGCCCCGTAGGGCAGCAGGGCGGAGTCACCGGTTCTGGCCCTTCATGGCGGAGTCACCGGTTCTGGCCCTTCATGGCGGAGTCACCGGTTCTGGCCCTTCATGGTGGAGGTGCCCGGGGCCCGCCTGCTTACTTCCTTAAGGAGTGGCTGCTTCCTGTCAGCCGCTTCAGGATTACCCACATTGTAGTGCCTGGTTTGAGAATAAAGCCTCTTCCTAAGGTTTACTTGCTTCAGCAGGACCCCATGTCTCCATTTCCTTTTCCCTTTCTGTCATCTCTCTGTTGCTCCTGTCTCTCTCTTCCTCCTCTCTGCCACTGGCTCGCCTCGGTATGCGTCAGTTCTAGATTAAGCTCATTTCACTGTCACTGCCAAGAAATCTGTGCTTGGATTACTGCTGGTTTTTGGAATGACCCCAGTTCCCATATTCACTTTGGTTGTTTTGACACACCTTTGTATTTTTTTTTTCCTTTTATTTTTTTCTTTTCTTTTTCTTTTTTTATTCCAGGGATCAAAGTAAAGTGGGAATCGGGGTGTGTGATGTCACTCCTGTGTTTTTAGGAAGTGCAGCACAGAGAGGCGCCTTTAGTATGATTCATAAGATGAAGGATGGGCTCTGATTTCAGTCACCTCTGGGTTTTTTTGTTTTGCACTGTTTTGGCCCTGTCTGCCCCCCGCCCCCCCACACCTGCCTCCCCCCACCTGGCTTTCATCAGCTCATAACTGTGACCTCATCCTTTGTGGGCCCAGGACCCAGGGCACTGCGGGATCTGACTAAACTGTGAGCACGCAGTGGGCCTGGACGACCGTCGGCAGAGCCAACAAGGAGGGGAGAGAAAGCGGACATTCGCATAGTTTGTTTTCGGATTTGTATTCGCTTTTGTGAAAACTGGAACAGAGCTCACTGGCATAGTGGTGGCCTTTGTGCAGGTCAGGGTCAGTCGACTGTGGTCAGGGATTGACATATCTGGTACGCAAGTACGCATTCACCTTTAAAAGTGAAACGTG
Organism: Paramormyrops kingsleyae; assembly: GCF_048594095.1. Lineage (NCBI taxonomy): Eukaryota > Metazoa > Chordata > Actinopteri > Osteoglossiformes > Mormyridae > Paramormyrops > Paramormyrops kingsleyae. The sequence goes on along the minus strand of NC_132798.1, from coordinate 11,573,981 downwards.
CGGCAATCGATTAACGTACAAGTGCAAATACGTACGTATTTTATGTGCATTTGTGCCGATATGACAAGAAATTATCGTTCATTTTAACCTCTGTACCGCAAATGAAGTACAAGTTAGCATATAAAGGTTAAAATACACTATAATTTATTGTCATATCGGCACAAATGCTCATAAAATACGTATGTATTTGCATTTGTACATTAATCGATTACTGCACGTATCGCTTTTAAAGGTGAATGTGTACTTGTGTACCAGTTATGTCAATCCCTGATTATGATAGTACTAGTATGGAAACCCTTTTTCAACACAAAAAAATCTGGAACTAAGACATTAAAGTTCTCAAATGCAACTCAGCACTGCTGATCAATCATCTTTTTCATTTAAGTTCATATTTTCTTATTTTTTTTAATGGTATTTTGGTTCTGTCTGAAAGTATCAAGTTAAAGCTCAGAGGAAGATTAAAAAAGATGTTCCTTACTAAAGCATCTTTGAAATTATACTCACTTTTAGAAGATGTTTCAGAAGTGGGCTATGTGTATTGTTATGAATTCCAGCGGTTGAGGTTGGATTAATACTCCCCTGTGCATCTAATAGCAGATTAATAGCTTTTATATGCGACGGCTGGATGTTTCCGGTTTATGAAGTCCATGCCGTTTTCATCACCATCATCTTTCTCTTTAATCTATCTGAGGATCTCAAACGCACGTTCACTTTATACACAAAGTGTTATTCCTACTCCTCCTCTCTTCTGGGCCTCTCTCCGTGTTTTTCGCTTACAGTCCTGGAAGGTCCACAGGATCTTTGTTTTCTTCCTTCACATCTGTGCTCAGCTGACTAGTTTAACCAGATACTAAAATAAAATCTGTTCTATACTTTATGTATTTCCAAAGGGCGCCATGATAATTAGCTGGTTTTTGACGGCACTAGGAGACTGGTGTCCATTTCCAGCGGCGGAGAATGTACATCGGGGAGGTGTTTATACTTGTCTGTGTCTGTTGGCGTGCAGTCGTTGGTCGTGGTGGAGATGGAGCGGGGAGGGTGGGGGGATGCGCAGTTTGCTATATCGTCTGGGCAAATGCCAAATGCATGTTTTTGCGGGAAGTATTGGGGGAGGAGGAACCACGTTGGGTGGGGGGGGAGCATGTGCCCTGAATCCCAGTGTCCTTCCCCTCCCAGCTCTGACGCATGGCCCACTGCATGGCTCTGGGATACCCCTGTTTTGTAGTGCCGCCCCGTCCCCCCCATTCTAAAGTGAGGAACCACTCCAATGAGCTGGAGGGACTTTTATGTTGATATAGTGATGGAGGGACTTTAATGTTGATATAGTGATGGAGGGACTTTTATATTGATATAGTGATGGAGGGACTTTTATGTTGATATAGTGATGTGCGTGCATCTCAGTGGCATGATTCAAGTGGATGTTTTGATATTCAAAATTATAAACTCGTTTTGTCACTCATACCTCTACATAACCCCGGAGACCGTTCCTGTAACCATGGCGACCCGGTCTGGTACAGATGAAGGTCGGACTAATGGTACAATGAGGTCTGTTAGTGTTGGGGGGGGGGGGGGTGCTGGCCTTTTGGAGAACTTATTGTCCCTTTTCTCACATCACACTCCTCGTGATGTTTAGATACCCCTGCTAAATGATCTGATACACAAAGCTGCTCCTGCACTGACCTGCGCCGTTACTTTCATAATCTGACTTCCTTACAGCATGCTGCAGATTTTTGTTTTGCTTCTATGGCATTTACAGTTTCTGTTGTGGGGGTAAGAAAAAAGCCCCATTATCTAGAGATTGTACAAATAATTGAATGCTAAGTGTCAATTCCCTCGTGTAACTTTAGACAAACAGCGCGCTCTGCAATTGGCAGGATCGCCGGTCTAATTGAATTCCTTTCGGAATTTATTTCCATGATTTTTGCATATCTTCCCTCGTTAAGCTCGCGAAAAACAAGCAGTAACGACTTGATCGGTCCAGATAAGTTATCTTTTGCATTGTGTGTGTCAAACAGTGACTTGTCACACAGGGAAATGTACTCCCCGTTTTTCGCATAAGACAGCATGTCCTGTTGATGAAAATACGTCTCGCTTCCTGTGGGACCCCTGAAACACTGTGGAATGTAAATTTGATTCAATATCTACTGACTGAAGGAGCTCCTGCTTTCAACTTCATTTTAAAAATGAGTTTTTGCTTCCCTCTTTCTGAATAAGAAAACTTCTAACCTTTTGAAAAGGGTGACTTATCTCCAGCTATCTTTACTGTGAGTATAGTATGATTAAAATGTTTTGCGACATGATTATTTGATAGGGATTTTCTCCTTTTTTCCCAGTATTTGCAATGTGATTCAATGAGCCAAAGTTATCTTGAGTTCTTTTTTACTGTTTATGATCATTTTCTGTGAAATGTGCGCACTACCATCCACCATGTTAAAGTAGCACATCTCTCTATTTGTGCCATTAAACTTTAGTCTCTGAATGACCACCTGCCTTTTCTGTGGAGTGACATGTATCTGCACTGTGTCTGCACATATGCACACTTGGGTGTGTCTCACTGCTTTTTCTCTGCTGAGCTGAGGGCTGAGCCCCACAGTAAACGGCTTTTCCAGACTCTTCTATATGCCGGAGTGTTTCCTGCTGACAGAAATTCCGGCAGCATTCCAGGATGCCGGGGTTTGAGATGGTTTACAGTTTGCAGTGTAGTTACCCGTCTTTCTTACCAGTACTGCGCCCGACACATTGCAGGCAGTATGTAGCAAACCGTTAAGGAAACTTCACATGATGAAAAAGTTGAGGATTCGTTCCCTGGAAAGCACCTTTTCCTGAGCTTATAAAGTTTTGTCTAACCTAGACTGCTCCAGTACACATAATTAATACCCTCCTAGAATTCAGGAGGCTGTTGGCAGTTATTTTCATCCGTTCCCTACTGAGGTTACTTAAGGACATAGTGATTTTAGGTTTAAAGATATATTACTTAGGTGGCATTTATTAAAAAAAAAAACTTAATAAAATGTTATTAATGAAAATTATAAGAAAACATTTTCATAACCTGAAATGAAATAAGATACGACACTTAACCTTCCTCCTGTGTTAGCTTTCTGTTCCTATCTCTTATGTTAGTGGGCCGGTGCCGACCCATTTCTTAAATCAGCCATAAAATACCCTGAAAACAATTATGTATCATCCAATTTGTTTCTTACCTCTTGGTTACCTTGTTAGGCTTCCTTCTCCATGAAATGATTGGTTTTAATATTTTTGGTGTGTCTTTCTTTTGACAGCATACCTCTCGTTTTCAATAAAAAATAATGGTAAAATAAACCTCAAGAGACCTATATAAATAAATTGAATTGGTCTTATCTTGCCTTACATGTATGGGCATGCCTTGCCTAGTGGGAAAAAAAAAAAGCTTAAATTTATTTTGTACACAAATTTATGTGGTGCTTTTATGCATTTTAAACTCACAAACGGATCGGTGATGACCCAAACACGATAGCAAGGTTAAACTAAAAAAAAACTACAGCTACAACTAAACCCTAAAAATGAATGAAAGTTACATTTATATAGCACTTATCAAGACACCCAACACACTTTACAGAACTGATGGGGGGGCACTTCTTTGTTATTGGCACAAAGTGTGAGCGGTTCAGGATACATTTCACTGCATGTTGTACCTGTACCTGTAACTATGCATGTGACAAATAAAGAATCTTGAATTGAATTGAACCACCAGCACTGTATAGCACCAGTACGCTCACCGCATAGTAGCTAAGGTGGGGAAGGGGCAGGAGAGAATTCACCAGTTAGATACAGGAGATGATTAGGAGGCCAGATCTGAAAGGGCCTCAGTGGGCAATGTTAGCCAGGACATCGGGGTAGCACCTCTACTCTTTCAAAGGAGGCCCAGGGATCTGTTATGACCTCAGAGAGTCAGGAGCTCGGTTTTACATCTCATCTAAAGGAAAGTTCAATATTCACAGCACAGTGTCACTGCACTGGGGCATTGAGATCCACACAGACCACAGGATGGACTAACCTGGTGGTCACACCAATGCCTCTTCCAGCAGCAACCCAGCTTTCCTAGTGGGTATCCCATCCATGCACTGGCCAGAACCAAACCTGTTTAGCTTCAGATGGATTACCTAGTCTGAACTGCAGGCTTTATTGCTGCTGGCAATATTCTTTTCAAAATGATCTGAAATAAAGTAAAGATAAATGTCAATGCTTTCCGTTACCATTTTAAAATATTATTTAGGTAGCTGTTGCAAAAATGTCTGTTGGTCTGAATATGTACATGAAGCACCTTTCTGTGGGTGAGTGTGTCCAAAATTTGACTGGTACTGTATGTAACATAAAAACTAATACAACTACACTGGATTTCAAATGACAACGTAAAATAATATAAAAATGCAAATAATAATAATAATAATTAAGCCGTTAAAACTAACATTTTTTGCACACTGCGGGAATGCTTAGTTTTCAAAATGATCAGCAGTGCTGCACTGCCCTCTTGTGGTGATTCTGCAGACCGTCTGGCAAAAAGGTCTGTTATTCAGATACAGTAAGGTGGCAGTGAGGTACAGTGACTGACCACCCACCTATTTTCCAAAGCTCAACAGAAGAATGTCTGACCTATAGAGATATGAAGGATTTTATTTCAAAACAAAGCATCTATCCCCATAAATACTGATTGTATCAAAACCCTCAACATAGTTACAAACATGCTTTATCATTCGGTTTATGTAGTTACATATTAATAATATTGCGATATCTTCATGGCTAAACAAGCAACCAAATTCCCTGCCAGATACTTCAATTCTTATTCCTTTTTAAGGGGACTCTACATTCCAAAAAAGCACTTGTTTGTTCTCTGTGTTTAACATAACAGAAGTATACCACAAATCATACTTATATGCAGTCATATGCCTCTATTTTACTCAGGGTAATTAATTTAACACCTGTATAATCATAAACATACAACAGAGTGTTGTTTGAAATGCAGGAACTAGTACGGCACAGAGGTTTGGGTGGGGCAAGGACACACCTACTCCACTGTCTTACAGGCTTCCTAAAATAAATGAGCAACGTTCACAAGCTTTAGCAGCTCTGCTGCAGTTTGAACCTCTTTTTAAAGTACAGCATGTTCCCCAGACCCTATAAAAAGTATAGTTTGGGGCCTGATAATCCACCCTGCCTCCAACTGAATGCTGCATTTATATATATGGAACACAAAGAAAATTTGCCCTGGATGATCTTCTGTCCACTTGCGCTATGCAATGACTAATCATTAATGACTAATCATTAATATAAATGAATTCATATAAATTAATATAAAAGGAGAACACAATGGGAAGCCACAAGGTTTTATAAGGTTGTAGTTCTGTCATCAACCTTCATGAACGGCGCTCTTCCCTCTAACTAATCAGGGGTAATGCGTCCCTTATATAGTATCATTAATAAGCAGTCATCTTATGTAATCCTTGTTACCCCAGGCTGTGGTTCTGGGTAAGTAAAGGCACCTGCATTGATTATATAGAAGGGGGCAATTGTGAGATACATAAGAGCAATGTTTAAAACTCCAATTTCATCTTCCTTGTTACAGCCCACCATTACTGTCCTATAAATCGTTGATTTTAAAGTCACGCTATTGTACAAAGAGCTTGTTGTAAGAACAAAAAACATTTATTATAACACAGCTCGCATTGTATCATGAGAATCACTGTATTCAAACACCACACAATACACACAATTTCATCTTTTCAGCTGGCTTTCTGTTACATTGTAGCTGAGCTGAAACATTGCAAGCTGAAGAATCCATGTGAGGTACGCTACAAAAAAAAAAAAGTATAAAACAAAATCTCTCTGTTTGTGACCCTGAGTCCCTTCAGTCCAACGGACTCTGATTGTTACGAAGTCTCTTTCTGGTGTGACTCATCTAGAGCTAATGCCAGGAGGTAACAAAGGAGTTACACTGTAACACTCTCTGAATGTCTGTTTGCGGATCAGCTGTCACTGAGAGCCTCTTATACTCATCAGAAACGCATTATAGTGTGGGGTATCCCAAGCTGGCGTACCAACCCTGCAGTCTGTGCTGCAACGGGGCTCATGTCAAATGGACATACCTCACATTACTGAGTCAGAATTACAACGATTTATAAAACCAAGTACTGTACAAACAAAATTAAAATGAGGGAAGGGAGCTGGCCGGACGCGGGCTCGGGTGGTGCTGAACGGACAGCGGCCCACAGACGACGCGGACACCTCCACCCTCAGCTAATCAGGATATTTGTGTATTTCAATTAATATCGCTGTAAGTGGATTTACGAGAACGCTTCTAAAAGACCCCGTGCATGAAATGACTGTCTAAAAGTGTGTTGTGAAACTATATGGTTATTTCTGCCTGGTTTCTCCACTTGAATAGGCCGACCTCGTCTGCTGCATACACTCTGTCATTGGCAGCAATATTAAATACAGACTAAAATAAAGTTTCATTCTTGCTTTGGTTTACAGTGATGCATTGATTGAGATCGTTAAGGTACTTTAGGCCAGTTACAACAGCTGCAGGCCGATTTGCCACAGGCAGTGCGACTCCCTTCCGCACTGTATCACTGCATGTATCCTGGCCGGGGGGGGGTGCCACACCCTACTGACGTGGGACCAGCAGTGTGCCCATACTGCCAACTCTGCTGTCCGTTTGGTCTGATATTATAATCATTGTGATACAGTCACATGACCGTTCACCACGTGCAGATTCATTTCATTTCCACCATGTCTGGGTGGGTTTTTTGTCACTGACTATATTTCAAATTATATAATTATTAACCATTTGAGTTGCTATATTTTATATAAATTGTTTTTCAATTGTTAATTTTAAACCCTTTATAATAAATGTGTATGTGATGCCTGGTTGTGAATAAAACTGGCAATGTTCAATTTTAACCTTATTTTTTAATGAGGATTGTCCTCTTAAAACTGAAGGATTCATAATTATCTGCCAGGGAATCCTCTTTAATTGTTAGTGTTTGAACAGAAAAGCTGCATTTTGTTCCACAATGCACATTTGTTAATTAAGAATGAAAGGAGCGTGTCATTTAAGGAAAACAACCGTTAGCATCTTCTTTCCAGGCAGCATTGAAAGAAGTTACAGATTTTCCTGGAATTACAGTTTATGAGAAATCCCAAATACAGGAGCTGCTTGGGTATTCTGGATGTCTGCTTCATTCACACTCATTCATACTTTGCAGACATAAATTATGATTATAAAATAAGTCTCACACATCCATAGTTGTGAGTTTGAATTTTACTTCCACTGTGTGTGTGTATGTGTGTGTATGTGTGTATATGCGTGTATGTATATGTCTATGTGTGTATATTTGTATGTGCGTTTGTGTATATGTGTGCAAATGTGTGTGTATATGTGTGTGTGTGTGTGTCCGTGTGTGTATATGTGTCCGTGTGTGTATGTGTGTGTGTGTGTCCGTGTGTGTATATGTGTGTGTGTGTGTGTCCGTGTGTGTATAAGTGTCCGTGTGTGTATGTGTGTGTGTGTGTATGTGTGTGTGTGTGTGTCCGTGTGTGTATATGTGTGTGTGTCCGTGTGTGTATAAGTGTCCGTGTGTGTATGTGTGTGTGTGTGTATGTGTGTGTGTGTGTGTCCGTGTGTGTATATGTGTCCGTGTGTGTATATGTGTGTGTGTCCGTGTGTGTATATGTGTGTGTGTCCATGTGTGTGTGTGTGTGTATGTGTCATTATAAGACATATTCTTCCCATATCACACACCCTTCTTCCACAGGCCATATAGCCCGGCTAAATCGCTAAATGCAGTTTCTAAGCTGCCCATTGCAGGGCAGGGCTGGGATTTAAAATTAGCTCCAGACTTAATTCTGCCCTCCGGGGCAGGGGGGGGGGGGGGGGGTCCCATGATAAATTTTGCCAGTCCTGCCCACTTACCCATCGGCCCACCGGGAAAATGCCCAGTATGCCAGATGGCCAGATCAGCCCTGGTGCCCAGTGTAAGTGTGTGTGCTGCCCTGTGATAGGGTGGCCAAGGGTATCCCCTGCCTTGGGCTCCATGCTGCCTTGGGCTCCTTACGACCCTGTACTAGATAGGCAGTAAAATAATCATACATTTTATTTATAGGTGCCTTTCATGGCAATCAAGGACACCTTACAACACTCAGTAAGAATCACATAAAACAGTAAATGACAGATAAAAATCCAACAAAGCAATAAATTAAAATAATAAGCTAGAAATAAAAATGATTGCAGGATATTATGCTAGACTAGCAGGCCAATTTGCTGAGATGTGTCTTAAGGTGGGATATGAAGGTAGGCAGAGAGCTGGTATTACGGATGTCTTGTGGTAGACAGTTCCAGAGAGTAGAGGCAGCACGACTGAAAGCTCTAAATACCATGGCAGACAAAGAAGCAGGAGGCACAGTGAGATTAATGGAGGAGGATGATCTAGGAGTATGAGAGGGTGTGCAGATGTGAAGTATATCAGAGGGATGCCAGGGGCTAGGTTATGAAGTGTCTTAAGGGATGCTAGGGGCTAGGTTATGAAGTGTCGTAAGGGATGCCAGGGGCTAGGTTATGAAGTGTCTTAAGGGATGCCAGGGGCTAGGTTATGAAGTGTCTTAAGGGATGCCAGGGGCTAGGTTATGAAGTGTCTTAAGGGATGCCAGGGGCTAGGTTATGAAGTGTCTTAAGGGATGCCAGGGGCTAGGTTATGAAGTGTCTTAAGGGATGCCAGGGGCTAGGTTATGAAGTGTCTTAAGGGATGCCAGGGGCTAGGTTATGAAGTGTCTTAAGGGATGCCAGGGGCTAGGTTATGAAGTGTCTTAAGGGATGCCAGGGGCTAGGTTATGAAGTGTCTTAAGGGATGCCAGGGACTAGGTTATGAAGTGTCTTAAGGGATGCCAGGGGCTAGGTTATGAAGTGTCTTAAGGGATGCCAGGGACTAGGTTATGAAGTGTCTTAAGGGTGAGAAGCAGAACCTTAACATCGATACGGTAATGTGTTCTATTTGAGGGGTTCTGGTAATGATACCGGCAGCTGTATTCTGAACCAGCTGAAGTCTATGGAGGAGTTTGTGAGGGAGGCCAAAACGCCAGTAATCAATATGAGGGTTGCAAGAACAGAAGAGCAAGGAGCTGCAAGTGACTGACATAAACGATGATGTAAATATGCAGACTGAGTGACGTTACTGATGTGAGCCGTCAAGGGTAACACCCAGACTTTTAGCCTGGTGGGTGGGGGGGGGGGGAGACTATGGCATTGTCAATTGTAATAGAAAAGCTGTCAGGTTTTGCCAGAGTAGCTTTAGTGCCAATGAGGAGAACCTCTGTTTTATCACTGTTAAGCTTGAGAAACTTAAAGAATAACCATGAGTCAGTCAGAGACAGAAGACGGTGGGAGAATAGACTTAGGGTTGGTGGTCAGGTGGACCTGGGTGTCATCAGCAGAACAGAAGATAAATAAGATAATAAAATTGGGTCTAAAACAGAGCCCTGGGGAACTCCTCTAGTGACTGGGAAAGACGGTGATGTAAAATGTTTTAACTGAACAAACTGAGTGCGACCAGAAAGACAGCATTTAAACTAGGTAGGAGGGGCACCACTGATGCCAATGGATACTAACCTGTCTAGGAGGATATTGTGAGAGATTTGTGTCAAATAATAAGCTCAAGGAGCACAAGGAGCCCCACAGCAGCCGCTATCAGCACCTCTCTGGGAATTTTGACCAGGGCTGTCTCAGTGCCGTGAAAAGGACGAAACCCAGACTGAAACTGTTCGAGCACATGATATGGATGGATATAATTGCAAAAAGATGTCATGATAGAATGACAGGATATTTTGCAAAACACTACAGCGCCCCCTTCAAAATTACTGATATGCTCATATAAATTATAAATTCTATTTTTCAAAATGTGGGAAAATGACAGGTAAACATGGTATATTACCTGCTCTTTCACAGTTACATTTTCTTTGTCACCATCTATTGGTAATCTTTCAAATTGCACCCAAACGTTTAAAACGTAATAAAAAACGTTTTTTTCCCCTAATACTTCTATCAAATAGTGAATTCTTCGTATAATAATAATAATAATAATAATAATAATAATAATAAATCGATAACAAAATAGAATAATAATGACAATTGCTAGTGACAATTGCTAGTGTCTGAAAAACAATTTAATGTGTTGTTTGTTACTATTAAGAGCTAAGGATATTAAGGATATTAATATGCACTACTGTTAGCTGTTTTAAAGTTTGTGTATTGATATTAAAGCCTTGGTCCGTTGTTTAACGCAAACGCTGGTTTCCGGGTCCCATTACTGTATGTGATCTGCACACAGTGCCATATTCATCGCTGCACACAGAACATAAAATGAGCCCTCTGAGAAAAAGCTACTTCCAGCTGGGGCGGAGGGAGGTAAACGCTGATTCCCCTTTACTATCATATTAACGTGTCCACAGTGTCATGCATTTAGGATGGTTCCCGGGCAGTTATTGCAATATGCTTTTTTTTTTTTTTTGTTTTACTTTGGAAAGATTTATCTGCCTTCGTCGTAAAATGCAATCTTAACCAGATGTGCTATCTAAGCACGCTCGGAAATTCGGGACTTATTAATATATCATTCGGCCATATTAATAACTAACAACATTCTGGACAAAACTTAAAAATACCACGCTCCACCTGGTTCGTCGGCAGTGCAACGTAATCAAAATATCAGTTCTGAACTCCCGATGGCTAACGCTATTTTTATTATACGTCCAGCATGGGTGCAGCACAAACATATCTACACCAGGTCTTCATCAATAACGTCCAGATCTCAGAATCGCATCTTGTAAATGAACGACACTCTACAATGAAGCGCAATGTTCCTTCAAACATTTCTTTTTATAACCTAAAATATACAAAACAGATTGTGAATGGAAAATATTTTAAATGCATATTTGAGGAGACTGAGGACACCCAGCACCTGCAGGCTGCCATCCTCGACGTCTAAATTTTGGAAACAATAATGACAGAATATAACGGGGATGGGACGGATCGGGGCTGGAGCAGGGCGGGGCACTGCGCATGCGCGCTGGCCTCCTCCGTGCAAATCTCTCCCTGTCTGAGTCTGTCTGCCCAGGCTTGGTAAGAAGGAGAAAAAAGCCTTGTTTTGTGGCACAGGGAGACCTCATCGTTGGCCTCTTTCATATTCATATAAGCTTTGGCTATCACCTTATTGTTTCAGCTTATTGCGTGTGCTGCTGCGATTTTGGGGGCGTCGAAAAGGAAAAATAACTTCTTTCCCGTCCATAGAGAAGCAGGCATCCATTCCTTTCGCGGTCTGTCATAGCTAAGCTGGGGAGCAGGATCCTCCGGAGTATCGGCGGCGAAAATGTCCGGCTATCAAGGCAAGAAAAATATCCCCCGCATCACAGTGAGTACAGTCGCATTATTTATATATGGATCAATGCATTACCCGTTTTAAACCAGTACAGTCCGCGTTTTCTGTTGCTAGGTCCTTGTATGCATCATATGATCGAACTAGATGACGGGGAAAAATCTTTTCCTGTCTGTCAGGTGCAAAATAAGCTCGGACTATTATAACTGCTAAGCAGCCCATTGCTTTCGATCTCCTTTTTGCAATGTTTAATGTAAATAGATGTGGGATGCATGCAGTTTTGGCACGATAAGGCGTAAAACATAACGCATTCTCCTAGTAATGCGGATATGGATCGCAAAGATGTTGTCATTGACCCAAGTCTGGGAGTGACCCCGGGCATCGATGCGATTTTTTTTTGTGATTGATATTGTTGTATCGAATTGAATTGTAATTTTATTGCGTAGAAAAATTCAAAATAAATTTCTGTGAAAGCTGAAAGTATTTTTTATTTTTTTTTGGAAGACGGGCATCTCCATTGGGCTGGCTGGCGGGATGGGGAGGGTCGCGTCTGCTGTGAGCTGAGACGGGAGAAGCGGGCGCCCATGTAGCGGGGTCGCCCCTCTTTTGTGCGGGCTGTCCGTCTCCCTCCACCTACTGCCGATGGACTGCGATTCATATTCATTTCGATCAGTCCGCTTTTTGGCGTGAATGCAGTGGCGATGTCGCTTGTAATTGTCATTCGCTATTTTTGTGAAAATTACCGGCGGGGGGCGGATGAGCCGCAATGGCGATTTGAGACGATTTACATAACAGAGAAAGCCGATGGAAGCTGCTGTCGCTTAAAACCGGGAGCGTTGGGCTGACGGTAGGAAAGGAAACATACTCACTCTCGCTTATCTTTTTCTCCATTGAAACGCAGCCTTCCTAAATAATATTTACCCTTTACTACGGAGCGTCTCCTCCCTCCATCTGCTTGTTGCGGGCACGATACAGCAAACGGGATAAAGTCATCGACGTGGCTGCTTTTGGAAATGAGCTCATGCCGCATGAATGAAATGCCGGCCGGCCTTCAGACGCTGCTTTTCCGCGCCGAGCGGGCTGCGGACGCCCAGATCGGGGAGGGGGGGGGGGTTCAGAGACAGCTGTCGCCCCCCTTTTTCCTCATGTGTGAGCCTTCCTCCCATCCTCATACCCTCCGCACAGCACAGATCTCTGCCTTTGCATAGGCCACAGCCTGAGCTTGCTTATTATTCACTCTGCATGGAGCAAATCCCTACAATGGTGAACTAAAAACTGTAAAAAATTTACACTTCTACTACAATAACTTAAACAGTCCAGGATCTTAATTTCTTTGTAATAACAACAGGTCACATTACGTAGTGACCTTTATTTTTTGTATGCATGCTTTTTATAATTTTATTGTATCATATTACGTATGCTTTTTGCAGGGGGAAATTAACAGCAAGGGTGATTTCTGTTTCTATTATTATAACCGTTAGCAAAAAACACCCTTTGCGTACTTACTAATAATGAGTTTTGAAGTATGAGCGTACTAGACCCTGGGCACGGACAGACGTATATATGATGTGTGTAAGCGCACCGAAGGCCCTCATTGTGTCATTCGGCCTCCTGAGTGAACTTGCAGCCCTCGGTCCGATTTGTTTGCGGTTGTCAGATTAAAAATGTCTGCCTGAGGAAGGGTAGTAGCTCCCCTCACACTTCATTATGCTGGGGGCTGGCGCTGTCATGGGCTCCTCAGAATTTCCACCGCCGTAATGTCTGGTGTCTCGCGTTGGAAGGAAAGGATTCGCTCTCTCTGCATGCACCTCCCGCTTCGTGTTTTGTGGCCAGTTATTGAAGGGGTGAGATCCGCCCTTTGCCAGTCGCGCCTGGGTCACGCACTGATCCAAGCACAAAGGACATGTTCACAGTCTGACTGGAATTAGCAATTGGAGATGTCTTCGGAAGACTTTCGCTGGCCGGAATGGGTCTGGAATGAGAATTTGGAGATGGGGTGGGCTTTAAGGATTTGTGGCTGGTTTCTGTGATGTTTTCTGAAGGTCTAATTTTGCCAGTTCTCCTAGCCACATCCCGGCAGAGAGACCTGAAATAAATCCATAACAAGGACTCCTGCTTTGCCTGCCTTATATTACGCCAGTTATGAATATGATGTCGAGGGTGATGTCATTCTCATCTCCAGCAGTGCTGCTGTGCATTGCGCTGAACTCAAGGTGCCTCGTAGAACCAAGGAATCCGCTCGGATTGGTTCTTTGTTTTCATCAGAAGGAGCTTTGGTTTGACTGGTTCCCAAGGAATCAAACTGAGTAACCAGGTCAGAAGCGCGGGGGGGAACTTCTATTGAGCTGACGTGACACTTTCTGACTTCAGTGACAGGGCATCAGTCCAGTCTGGGGTGATGTGCTGCCTGGTCTGGATCAAAGCCCAGACTCAGTAAGCGACATGAGGGAATTGTGTGGTTTTTTTCCTCAGTGAATCTATAACTTTTAAAATAAATAAAGGAAATTGCATCTCCACAATTGACGAGCATTTCTTGCAGTCAATTATCAAGCCTTTGTTTGGGGAAAATATTGCATTATGGCTGACCTGAAGGACGTCGCTGTGCTGTCCTTCTGAAATGATGTCCAGTGCTTCCTGAATGACATTCTGCGGGGCTCCAGCATGTTTTTCTCCATGCTAAAAATAAACGAATGGTAGAACAGGAAATGATTAACCTGACCTACTTACAGGAATGCTGGATATTTACCACATTTCACTCAAAAATTCAATTCCATTTAGGATCATAATACATATAATTATACTGAGAAGCTTTCAGTCGACTGTTGACAATATTTCTTCTTTATTTCCACTCAAGTCCAGTCATTTCCAGATCGGTAACAGACTCGGCAACAACGCTCACGCGATGTCCTGAAAGCATGACCCGGGCTGAGCGTGTTCTGTCCTCACGCACACTATCGGTCACACAGGGAGCACCAGAGTAGCTCTTTGGACGGCCTCAGAGAGGAGCTGTTACTGACACATGGTAGCTGATGTAAAGCTTAACCCCCACCTTCGCAGGCTGTATGAGGACAGTTTAGAGGAATCGCATTTTTCTGACATTGCCTCTCCCCCTAATAATAGCTCCACACAGCGTGCTGGCGAAGTGTAATCACTCCGATTCCTGCGCCGTCCCAAAGCAGCGTTTTGCTGGAAATGAACAGCCCAGCCTCGCACAGGCTAGCATCTCATCAGCATTTCTATCTGCCGCCTCAACAGCAGCGCTGATTTTATCACCGTCCGTGTGCGGCTGTGTGCTGTGGGGGCGGGGTCACATTTCAGCTTCGAGGAAATGCCCATGCCCCCCCCCCCCCACCCCATCCCCGTCTAAAAGCTTCCCGTTTAGATCCCACTTCCCGGGACCAAAAGGCTTAAATCGCAGATGTTGTATCCTGGAGAGAAGTGCTCAATGTAAATAATTTAGTGACTAGATGCTTAGCTGTAAGCCTTTGAAAATCACAAGGGTTACTAGTCATGTTACACATGATATATATGTATATAAATTATACATATATGAGAGAGCACGACAGACAGACAGACAGATACTGTAGATAGATAGATAGATAGATAGATAGAAACATGATATCCATCATATATGATGTATAATATAGTGACAGAAGCAAAGTCACACATTGTATCGAGTACCAGTTCGCTGGTATTACAGTGTTTTATACGCTCAGTAATATATGTGGAAGCATAATGACTCTTAATTGACCTCTGGGGGCCCATCAGCTGATGGGAACCCCCTGTATTTAGGTCCGTGTGTCGTGCAGAGATTAGAGAAGCTGTTAATAGGCAGGGAAATATGCCATTACAGTAATTTGCGAGCAGCACTGGTGGCCGATCCATATAAGCCAGCTGGCACGCTTCTCTGGGTGGCCGTGCTTCAGGAGACCGCTGGATGGACGGAGCCAGTCAGGTGGAGAAGGAGCGTCCCCCATTTACAGCTGCACGATCCATGAGGGTCCATGCTGCTCTGATTAATTCACTGATAGACTAACTGAAGGAATAATAGGATAAAGGCGAGTTGAGAAGATTTCCATGGTAACCAGCATTTTTCACTGGGCTTTCCATGGTAACCAAGATGGTGACGTCATTATAATTCCTAAATAGTTTACAAGATAAACACAGAAACTGTGCTATTTCTCTGTTGTGTGAATGCAAAAATGATTGCAATCAATGAGAAAATCATAAAACCATATGTCTTTGGTAATTTGTTAGTAATTAATTAGACAGCACAGACTTGGACCTTAGGAAAACATTTCATTTCTGAGTCAAACTTGTTTACTTATTTTAGTTTAATAAATTCAGCTGAACAATTCTCTCTCACACATACACATGAAAATGCTTATTCACTTGTCATTGATGGGACTTTGAATCCCACCGTAATGCAGTGAGTGCGCAGCCATGAATATCTGGACAGATAAAATGTCGAATGAGTTGCAGCTTAAGCAAAGTCCCACACAGAGCACTGTGTGTGTGTGGGAGAGGAGTTTTCTCCCCAGATTTAAATTCAAAACCCTTTATTATACGATTATAATGTTTCATATTAATGTAAATTGCAGCTTGTTCATTGAAAGTATTATGAATACAGCGCTTTGACATATTAAGGTAGACTATATGGACAAAAATATTGGGACACCTGGCCATTGCACCTATATATGCGTATGAAGGCATTCTGGACAGTTCTATGCTTCCCAGTTTGTGGGAGCGGTTTGGGGAAGGCCCATTTCTGTTCCAGCATGACTGTGCCACAGTGCACAAAGCAAGGTTCATAAAAACATGGTTGGGTGAGTTTGGTGTGGAAGAACTCGACTGGCCTGCACAGAACCCTGACCTCAACCCCATCAATAACGTATGAAGATTGTGAACCAGGCCTTCGTGTTCAACATCGGTGCCTGACCTCACAAATACTCTTCTTGATGAATGGACAAAAAATTCCCACGGACACACTCCAAAATCTGTGGAAAACCTTCCCAGAAGAGTGGCAGCTGTTATAACTGCAAGGGGGGACCAGCTTCATATTGATGCCTATGGATTTAGAATGGGATGTCATAAAAGTCCCTGTGGGTGTAATGGCCAGGTGTCCTAATACTTATGTCCATATAGTGTATACTTACTCTCTGCTTTCAAGTCCTATGAATGCATTATAAATGCATTATGAAGGCGTTCTGAATGTTCAATGGATGGATAATGAATGCAGTGCGGTTCATGTGAAGTGTCACCTTGTAATCTTGCCAGGGAGGGACTGTGTGTGATAATTAGTGCAACTGATGTGATGTTTTAGGCAAAGACGTTTTAAATATAGTATCATGTTGTGTTTAGTTCCATTGGAATTTGTAGATCCTGCATAGGACAAGCAAGCACAAAAAATAGATGTATGGAAATGGGTAGGTTGCTAAATGTGCCGACACATCCATCCATCCATCCATCCATCCATCCATAGAACATTTCTGTGTGGATGCTTCTTCTGAGGCCTCATTCGAATTGAAGGATTTGGACTGATTATTGATGACAGATTTTATGTGATTTCTTTTAGCGCAGCAATCCATGGCTATAACTAGACTTGTTTAGCTAATGCAGACATCTCATCTAATCCCATCTATTGCTGCTCTAAGTTATAAGAAAGGTCTGTGCTGACTGTCGATGTCACCGGCACACGCTGGGTCCCCATCCCTCGCTCGATGGCATCCCTTCGCAATCGACTCTTACTTGTTGACATGAGGTGCTTCGGGTTCCTGGCTGTCACGCAGCAGCTGAAATGGGGGGCGGGTGAGCCACTGGCACGGGAATAATGTTGATCTAGCAAGCAGTGCATGCCGGGGATTCCCTCCCCCACACACATACACACACCTTTTTTTTTATTTGGTGTCTGTGGAGAGAGAGAATGCCTGAAATTGGGCGTGTGCCCAAAAAACCACCCGTAAGGCAGAGCTGTAGGACTGGTCCGGCACTGGGGAGAAAGTTCCTCAGTTTCTGCTTCCAGGATGTTCTACTGCACAAACAGCTCCATTGAGAGTTTTGACCAAAAAGAAAATGTGTCAGGCAGTGTAATTTTGCCAAATGCAGCAGCTGGTCTCATACGCTGACTTCATTTGGCCTTGTGAAAGTGTCTGGACTTCATTTCACTCTGCTGTGGGTGAAACCTTGTTAGAAAGACATGGAGCCAATAATCTCAACATAATCACTGTGGTGATGGTTTCATTGGATTTTAAGGGCAGAGTTTTTTTTTTTCTCTTTCTCCAGGAGGGCTGTAGTTTAAATCAGGCAATGCTACCACCAAGTAGTAGATACCACAAGGTTGTAGATTCAAATCCCAGCAGGTGACATACTGTTGTACCAGTGAGAGGCAAAATATTTGTTTTGGCAAAAACAATGTATTGTGTGTGAATCAGCAGCATAAACAACAGGAGAATTAATTAGCTGGCATCACTTGTCTCCACTAGAGCGATCGACTTCTGATCAAAGGTGGCAAAATCGTGAACGATGACCAGTCTTTCCATGCTGACATCTACATGGAGGATGGGGTTATCAAGTAAGTCTCTTCTGATCTTGTGTAGTTCCTTAATAATCTTGGTAATTCCTTCTGTAGATTAAATTAGACCTTTTACTTTAGCCTGGGTCATTTTTCTTTGACAAACTGGACCTCTTCAGCAAACTTTAGAAAAAGTGATGTATCATTAGAAATCAAATTAACTGTTGATAGTTTCCTCTACCTTTGTTGCTGTCCATCAGGCAAATCGGCGAGAACCTGATTGTCCCTGGAGGCGTAAAGATCATCGACGCCCATGGCCGCATGCTTATACCGGGGGGCATCGACGTCCACACTCGCTTCCAGATGCCCGATCGGGGCATGACTGCTGCCGACGACTTCTACCAAGGCACTCGAGCTGCCCTGGCTGGTGGAACCACCATGATCAGTACGTGACTCGCCCAACGGTAGAGTCCTGCAACTCAGGAGGAGGGTAAACGGCACATTGTAGGGTTAACGGACCTCTTCGGTGGTCAGGGCACGGTCCGTGAATAAGCAGGTCCGGACAAATTATCTGGCCCACAAATAAGCCGAACACAGTAATTAAAATCAAATAATCAGTTAAGTGGCCTTGCAGCATTTTCAAGGGGTGGAGTGAAGGAATTCGGCAGCCATCTTCTAAGTTCCTCCCTCGCTCTGCTATGGCTTCTGTTGTAGAGGCCCCTGGCTTCAGTTCACACCGTTGACCGAAGCCGCGGGATTGGCAGCAAATTGGTGGCTGCAGAACGGCGTGCATTGTTGTGCTCCACGGGAGGTTGCCATGGAAACAGAATGTCTCGTTATGCGTTGGCCTTGCTAGCATGTGAGTTGATGTTGCCCAGTAACAGGCTCGCAGATGAGGTTCGTGTGTAAACGCTCTTATGGATTATACATCGATTCTTTTGCCGACGCCAAAGAACACTAACTGATGTTTTACCTTTTATGGAATTCTGTTCAAAAATACAAAACATAGTGGGAAACCTCTGATGTTTCTCAGATAGCTGTTATCTAATTGTTGTCCTAGATGAACAGGCTATGGAAAAGTCAGCCTGATTGGGGAAAACAGGCCTGCATTGTTTCCCTGGCTGGTGCACATGTGAGAGCCCATCTGTAGGCCTGCAGTGGCCTCTCTTCAGCCGGATGTGTCCGCCGTCTGAGCCCTAGCAAGCCTGTGGAACCTGACGATGTCACTCTGTTTACACTGACCACCTCAGAATCAATGATACAAATCCACGCTTCAATTATAGGCTTGTAACTGACATTTTTGTCCAAACTGTGTTATTGACATAGGGGCCATTTGTCTACAGTCACTCACTTGTTCCTATAATTTTGTCTGCGAAGTTCAACTTCAGTTTCAATGGTGAAACGTTACATTTCGTGCAGCTTTTAAAGTTCCTAGCTATAAACCATTTCTTACATATGAATGCTTTTTTGATCATTTTTGGTTCTTCGTGACCTTTCTTTAAATACAGCACATAAATTTGACCCATTTGTTTAGACATGTTTGTACTTAGTGGCTAACCTGGCATTTTATATACATTTTATGGTGGATGTTTTAGTAGACTAATTGTGATGAAGTGCTTATGGACACAAGACATGTGACCTTTCTTTGATTTAAACCTTTAACCTTTTCTTCAATGGATTCACCCTGCAAAAAAAAATAAAAAATTCAACGGTTACTTAAAAGAGATCAGTCTGTATGTCCATTAAAACTATCATACAGTAAACGGATTACATTTTTATTGATCAAAATGCGTATATAAAATGTCAGTTAATCGTAATGGGGAAACGGAATACTGTGGTATAATTGGACTCAAGTGTCAAATGTCTTATTAATTAATATCACGTCTCTGTCAGACTGATTACCCATATGACCCAAGGTAGCATTAAACGCAGAAGGGGCTTCAGAGCAAGTCTCCACAAGCGATTAGAAACAGATCTGTAGAAGGGGCGACCATGTGGCAGGTCTGCTGGGCCAGACCATCAGCTGGAAGCTCTCAGGCTTCTGTTCCTCCAGCCCCTCTGCTCACCCGGCCCCTTTTTCCCGCTCGCCGCCTATCCGCCATGCCGGGCATGGGCCAGGCTGCTGACAGCAGCTGATCAGGCCTGTCTCGGCCCTTTTTTGGACACCGGCTATTCCAGGCATCTGGAACATGTGCGGCAGATGGCAGGCAGGGCCGAGTCGGCGCGGTTCATCTCATCTGTTTCATTTTTCTGCAGAAAAACAGGTGTGCCCTACTGAATACCAAACGGCACAGTGTCATGTCCTCACCGAGTTTATAGAGGCTCGTGCAGGAACATCACTACAATGGTAGATCATGATTTTAGTAAGGAGTGATTATTAGTCAGTGATTGATGATTATATCGGTGATTGATTATTGATGTCTGATTCACATATACTGGATTGATGAATTGTTTGTCGGTTGATGTATTTATTGAAGAATGACTGACTGGTTCTCCTCCTTGGGCGAGCAGTTGACCACGTGGTGCCCGAGGCTGGCTCCAGTGTGGTGGCGGCCTTCGAGCAGTGGAGGAACTGGGCGGACAGCAAGGCATGTTGCGACTACTCTCTGCACGTGAACATCACCGACTGGCACGACGGCGTGCAGGAGGAATTGGAGACGCTGGTCAAAGAGCACGGTATACCCAACCTCTACACCGGAAAGCGTGCGGCGGCCAAGGCTCGTGCGCAGCTGGGATTGAAGTTTTGAACTGAAATAATGCTTTATTTGCCATCTGCACAAGTATATGTGTTTTTTTTTTTTTTTTGTAATGTCCCAGGTCTGCAGCCCGAGACAAATTTCAGTGAGGTGGGGGGCTCAGACCTGTGCTTTTACTATGTGGCAATGTGCCGGTCTTGAGACATGCACACACACATATTTACAGTTGAGAGTGAAGCTAGGGTTCTGAGTGCAGGGTTAAGCCATTTATCAGGCGTCCCTGGAGCAGTTCTGGGAAGACTTGACATTTATTAGCAACTGTCAGAGTTACAATGAGCAGGACATTGGATTTCTTCCCTTTGCTGAGGTTCCTTACACTGACGGGTCATGTAGGCTTGGTGGTATCACCCCACTGCCGTATACAAGTCTCCGGTGTCTACGGTGGGCAGATCCACTGCCATTTTCATATCGTCACCTTTCTGTGTTCCTCTATAAATGCGACTGTTTTGAGCTACATGACCTCACCCCCTGTCTGTCTTTAGGTGTCAACTCCTTCCTGGTCTACCTGGCCTATAAAGATGTGTTTCAGCTGACCGATTCCCAGGTAGGGCTTTCAGAAGCGCAAAGAGAAATCTTTGGCAGCGGTCGCGTTTCCTCACGGTGAAGAAAGATCAGCTATTTCCTTAGTTTCAGGATGCAGGGTATCAGTTTACTGCGTGCTGTCTGGATGCTCGAGCGCTAACCCCAGAGGAACTCCCAGGTCCAGTGAATGGGATCTCACACATCCTGCTGCTCTGCTCCCGTAACATAATTCACAATTTCACACGTTCCTACAGTTATTTCAGTGTAGGAATCTGGGCCTAAAGGCACCAGTCCTGGGTGAAGCAGCACCTTCTTTCTGGGGTTTAGCCTCCCTGGGTCGCTTGTTCACAGCATGCAGGCCTGATAGCTTCTCCATCTGCTGCACGCATCTATCTGCTAACGGTTGTTTATGAGAGAATCATAATCAGTTTTCCATGCGGCCGCGAACAGCGACTGGGCCACAACAAAAGGCCGCTTGTTCCGAGCACCAGAGGTCTTCCTGTTTCCCCTGGTGGGCCGCAGCTGCTGGGCGCCATGCTGATCCGTGTCCGTGCGGCGTTGCCATGGCGAGGGAAACCCAGCTGCATGGGGTCTCTCTCACGAGCCGCCGGCCCAGACTCTCCCTGCTTCTGCAGCCCTCTCAGGAAAGCGTGGAAACTGTAGCAGCATCAGGGTTTGATGAGAATCAGGGTTCCAGACCAGCTCATCTAACTGCACGGCGTTTTCTGACCAGCTCTGAGATGTGTGTAGCTCTGCAGGTTTGGTCTCTAGGCCCATGGCTGAAATGTCACTGGTTCAAATCCCCACGCTAGCAGTTATACTCTTGGGCTCAGGAGCCAGGCCCATAATCCCAACTCTAAGATCTTTCCTTTTATATCGCTTTGGACATCTGCTAAATGTGACCCATGAAGCCTGTGCTTTATGAGCAGACGTCCATTTTCTGACTGGCTTCCTGCCGCCCTCTCGCTGCAGATCTACGAGGTTTTCAGTGTGATCCGGGACCTGGGGGCCATCGCTCAGGTGCACGCAGAGAACGGCGACATCGTGGCCGAGGTCAGCTTTAATATGGCGCCTCTCTGCTCGCCAGCTTTCTGTGTTTTATTGCCTCCTGCCCCCCTCCCTCCCAGTCCTGCCTCCCTCATCGTTCCATCCGGCATTTCCGCCCATAGGAGCAGCGCAGGATCCTGGAGCTTGGCATTACTGGGCCGGAGGGTCACGTGCTGAGCCGCCCTGAGGAGGTATGGCCACACCCACCTCAGCAAAGCCACACCCACCTCAGCAAAGCCACACCCACCTCAGCAAAGTCACACCCACCTCAGCAAAGCCACACCTACCTCAGCAAAGCCACACCCACCTCAGCAAAGCCACACCCACCTCAGCAAAGCCACACCCACTTTTATATTTACACTGTAAAGACTTTGGGGCTGGTCCTTACTGAGCCACATGTTCTGAGCCACATGCTCTGCCCTGCTTTCTCTCATTGTTAATCCTGGCACCAGAACATAGCTGTGATTTGAAAACACACTGATCACACTTGGGTTTTCAGTGAGCTTTGTCACTAATGGTGATCTCTCTCTCTCTCTCTCTCTCTCTCTGTCCCTCCCCTTGTATCTGTCCGTCTCCCAGGTGGAGGCAGAGGCGGTCAACCGCTCGATCACGGTGGCCAATCAGACCAACTGCCCCCTCTATATCACCAAGGTGATGAGCAAGAGTGCTGCTGATGTCATTGCCCTGGCCAGAAAGAAAGGTGAGCCGCCCTGGCCAATCCGCAGTCTTTCTGCATTCTCACCAGCGCACAGCCACCTCCACACCCTGCAGGCCAGTGATTGGTCCGCTGCAACACCCCCCAACCCCCAGGTACCGTGGTGTACGGGGAGCCCATCTCGGCAAGCCTGGGCACGGACGGCTCCCACTACTGGAGCAAGAACTGGGCCAAGGCTGCTGCCTATGTCACGTCGCCGCCCCTCAGCCCCGACCCGACCACACCCGACTACCTCAACTCGCTGCTCTCCTGGTAAGAGAATCACATGGGCGTCACTGGTGGGCGGGGCTTCACAGGTGGGCGGGACTTCACAGGTGGGCGGGGCTTCGGCACCTGTTTATCCACCACAGTTTTCAAGCCACTCATATTTTATTCATCAGTCCGCTGAACAAATTTGCCTCTCATCCTTCCATTCCTGCATGCAATTAAATATTCTCCTGCTAGTCTCCTGTTTCCTCTCACCTCTGCTGCATTTGTGTCCTCTTTCCTTTTCTCTCTCACCAGCCTCACCCTCCCCCCCCCCCCCCCACACACTCTCTTTCTTCCTTTCATTACATTTAAATTCAATAATGCTTTATTGCCATGACAGAGCCATTAACAATATTGCTGGGGAAACTTTGCCGACATAGAAACGAACAAATCAAGCGGAATGCGTGGTGATTTTGTCTGTTCTGACCACAGAAGCAATAACACCACAGCCACACGGGAGACCTAGTTGATGTGGACGCTGCCAGATTAATATGCACCCATTTTCTCTTGATGAATACCGGAAAGTCTCTCTGGTTCGAGTCAAATGGAAATATTTTTGAATAACACATCCATCTTGTGTGCTTTTTCTGTGTGTATTTTGGGATTTTGTATCAAAACATCAGTCTGCCTCAGACAGACGGTCTCTACTGCGTGCCCTGAAATTTCAAGCTTTGAATCTGCGACTCTGCTTAAATATTCAGTTCTTTATATTCTTGATTCTTTATATTCTTGATTCTTTAGATGTTTCCCTCTTTGCTGTTGATTTTGACGCGATATCACCTAATTGCTTGAGAAGGTAATTTTCCAGAGCCTCTTCCCCTCCGCAGCGGTGACCTGCAGGTGACAGGCAGCGCTCACTGCACTTTCAGCACCGCCCAGCGTGCAGTGGGGAAGGACGACTTCTCCCTCATCCCAGAGGGAACAAACGGCACAGAGGAGCGGATGTCCCTGGTCTGGGACAAGTGTGTGGTAAGGCTATCGCTCGTACTCCCTACCGCCCCCTGCTGGCTTTACCCACAAGCAGCAGCAGAGAGACGTGACTCTTCCACAGTCCACTCAGACATCTTGTCCCACCCCCACCTTCTTAGGTGACAGGGAAGATGGACGAGAACCAGTTTGTGGCCGTGACCAGCACCAACGCTGCCAAGATCTTTAATCTATACCCCCGCAAGGGCCGTATTGCCGTGGGCTCTGATGCAGACCTGGTGCTCTGGGACCCAGATATCACCAAGATCATCTCCGCCAAGAGCCACAACCTGGTGAGCGGGCTCAGAGGTCATGTGGCATGCCGCTGTGGTCATGTGACATGCCGCTGAGGTCATGTGACATGCCACTGTGGTGCTTACATTGCTGGAATCGTGGTCTGATCATGTAGCTTCATATTTATCAGCTGTATTCTTTCCAAGAATAAGACAGCCTTGCATCTTGATCCGGCTTCCCGCTTTACAAAGCTCTAACATTTGGTGTAAGATCTGAGTTGGTGCGTCTTCCTGAGGTTTGAGGTTAGAATATCTGAACCCTTCTTTCCGTTACCTAATCTGTTACCCCAACTGTATCCAACCTGAGAACTTCTTAATTTCACTCAGATCTGTCATCAGCCATCATCCAGGCACCAAATGAATGCTTAACATTAAACACTAAAAAATCTAATACAAAAATCTAATTACTTGTGCATTTGTGCTAATATAACATCTGGCTTATTTGGCCATTAATTCTGCTAAATCACCCCTTTAATTTCTTTGCTAAGTAATAATTAAATCACTTTAATCATTCATTAATTACCAAGTAATGACTGATTGATTGAAATAATGAGTGGAGTACACAAATAGATGTTTATTTTAATTTTGGTTCTTCCTAACATAAATTTGGATTAATGTGATTAATCACATGGCGCACTCAGTCGACACCCCGATTGGCTGGTGGACGGGCTCAGCGGTGGCCCTTGGGGGCCCGTTTGTTCTTTCGGACCGCGGCCCTTGAAGGAGGAGAACACGGTCAAGCACAGTGCTCGAGTTTTACCTCGTATCCTGCCACTCGCAGTTTTTCACTCCGCCGCTCGGGGCAGAACACAAGCCCCTTGTTCCTCTGCCGAGGGGCCCGTGTCACATGCTGACGCCCGTGCCGGGCCGCCGTGCGGCCGAGGTCCAGCCACATCAGCCCCCGGTCTCCCTCGTGACTGGATCGGCCCCCCTCCCTTGTTTTTGTGTGGCCTCCAAACGCCTTTGTCAGTTCCGTTTGCTTGTGTCGACGGACGCCTGTGTCCATGACGACCGACTTTGATTTTCTGCAGACGCCGTCCTGACTCGCAGTTACTCGTTCAGACTCCCCTTAGGGGCAAATTTCCACCAAGTGCTGCAGGCGAGTGCTGCCAAGACCGCTGGCGATGTGGACGTGGCCCGTTTCTGTGCAGAGAGAAAAGGGAGAACTAGGAAGTGGATGAAGACTGTCAGCGTCGCAGTTCGATAAACTTTATAAAGCGTAATAGCCGTTAGCATGTTTGTGCGGCACCTGCAGAACACTTGCTGCGGAATATGCAGCCTTTAGGATTCCTGCTCTCCTTCCTCAGCCCAAGTGCATCTCCTGTATGTCGCCCCCTGCAGGCTGTGGAGTATAACATCTTCGAGGGCACAGAGGTACGCGGCGGCCCCCTGGTGGTCATCAGCCAGGGCAAGATCGTGCTGGAGGACGGGAACCTGCACACCACTGAGGGGTCGGGCCGATACGTGGGCCGCAAACCCTTCCCCGACTACGTGTACAAGCGGATAAAGGCGCGCAGCAGGGTGAGTGTGCGTCTGCATGCACATGCGTGTGTATGCACGTGTAGACGTCATACACCTTTGTAGGTATGTCTGTCTGGGATTCCTTCTCATCCACAATGTTGGTAGGATACTGACCATGAGGGACTTAAAGTACGATTCAGAGCTGTGTTTGATCTCTAGTTTTCAGAAATTCTGCTTTTATAAATTTTGTTTTGTGTCCACATTTTTCCTTAGTTACTATATTGTAACATCCACTGAGGCGGTGAGATGGTCCTGCACAGGAAGTGATGTAATACCTGTCTTCTCCGCAGCTGGCCAACTTACGAGGGGTTCCACGGGGTCTCTATGATGGGCCCGTGTGTGAGGTCACCGCCACCCCCAAGACCATCACCCCCGCTTCGTCCGCCAAGACGTCACCGGCCAAACACCCAGCACAGCCCGTCAGGAACCTGCACCAGTCTGGCTTCAGCCTGTCAGGTGGGTACAAACCTCCCTGTCAATCTGTGCGATGATACATGTGCAATTAAGACTATAAAAGTATGATCTGTATGTAATATTTTTTCTAAATCGCCCCTTTTTATTAACAAAACACTTGAGTCCCCCCCCCCCCCCCCCCCATTTATATGACCTATTGTCATGTGCTCTAGGAGCCCAAGTTGATGACAACGTGCCCCGTCGCACTACACAGCGCATTGTGGCGCCACCTGGTGGACGGGCCAACATTACTAGTCTGGGTTAAAGCGACCTGTCGGCTGGCTGGGGGAGGTGATCGCCAGGAAGGAGGGACCACACAGAGAGGCCACACCCACACCCCCGAGGTGCATCATCCAGGAAGTTCCCTGCTGGAATTCCACCCCACCCCCCCCCCCCCATCCCTCCATCCTTCACGCAACCACTCATTCTCCGTCCTCGAACCCACAAGGACTCACCCACAGAAATAAAATGTCCCATCATTTTAAAAAAAATAGCAAAAAGACAAAAACACGTGCGATTGCATTATTTCCTATTTTATACTGTACTATTTCCTGCCATATACTGTTTAATTTGTTTTAAAGGAAGAGTCAAGTGAAGTTGAGAACACTTTTAGTCCTGTCCTCTTTAAGGGAAGCATGACGTAGACGATACTAGCGTTTTTGGTTTGCGTAACACCAGTAAAGAGGTCTTGCCGTCTCAGTCCTGTGTTATGTTGACAGTGGTGTCCCTTGTGTCTTAGTCGGGTCTTTGGGAAGGGGGTTTCGTTTGACCGTTCGCCACACAGAAGAGTTTGAAGCTGTTCATCTAGGAGGTTTTGTCTGGGTACAACTCAGCATCAGAGACGCTCAGCTCCTGGGGAGACACGCGCGTCGCTGCGCTGGCGTCAGCGTGTGAGTGAGCCCGGCTCTGAAAGCTGACGGCCAAGAGTGCGTGAAAGGCTACAGCCCCCACCGCCCGTGTCCCCCCGCCCCGCCCCCTTGCCCCGCCTCATGCCAGAGCCGGCGGAGCTGACTGGTGGGGTATCTGAGGAAGGGCTTCCGCTTTATGACTCTGTACTCTTTCTTGCCTTTCGCTTTTTACCTACTTTCCCTCCAGTCAGGGGCAAGAGGCAGGGCGGGGGTCGGGAGATGATATATTAAGTCAAAGGAGAGCCCCAGCCTGCAGGGGGGAGGTCCGTGAGCTGGTCGGAAGAAGAGGGGGAACGTAGAACGAGTCTTAACCCCAAACCCAGTATGTAAATGCGGGGCCACCTGCAATTCTCTCTAAAGCTAGTGCGGTCCTGTCTGCTACATGTGCTTAGAACTCCTGGGAGGTATGTTGTTATTATTATTATTAGTAGTAGTAATATTAGCAGTAGTATAGTAGTAGTATTTGTAGTATTAGTTTTAGTGGTGGTAGTACTTTATAATAATAGTAGTAATATTTTGCTGCGGTAACAGAAGGCTGTAAAATGAGCTGTAAAATACCAGGTGGTATTAACCGATGCTAAGGTGCCAGATTTTACTCCTGTTCGTTATATATGTGTAACCGGCCATTTTAAAATGTATGGTTATGTACATTGCGTTTTAAGTTCTACTGTTATTTTTTTGTGACTGGATGAACTTTTTTAAAAATCCTTCTGGGTGGAATGCAAGGTCCTCAGCAGAAATGTATAGCCAATGAAGCGAAGTTCCCTTCAGGAACGGGGCCACCGCACGCAGGTCAAAGTTCACCTTTCCGAGTGGCTCTGAAGGAGGCCGTAGCCTTTCTGTGCGCTCCGCGTCAGGCTTAGCAAAGCAGCCTTCCGGCTCTTTCCGTGCGGACGGCGAAGCCTTGAGGACAGACTGCAGCATGTTGCCATTATGTCGATTACGCCACGGGTTATCAGAAGGTACGAGAAATGCCACTGTATTGAGTCTCTTCCTGCATCTGTTTATTGCTAGTTCCTTATTGATGCCCCAGTGCTTCTGGGAGGTGTATTTTACTTGTTCCATATCCAGAATTTACTTCGCTTACCATTTTTGTCACGTTAGACAGGTAACAGGTTAATTTCCACTAATGTGATTTGGGTTAAAAGTTACATCCAACAGCACAACAGCAATGTCCCGACTTGGGATTTGAACCTACAATCTTTCAGTTGTTTGTCTGACTTACAGTGCAGTGAAAGGGCAGCTTTGAGAATAGGCAGGGTGTTCTGTGAGGTGGCTCGGTCGATCTGAGCGACACAGAGGGTCGTGACGCGACTGTATAAAAGGACAGTGTTACTGGGGCCTTTCAGGTATAAAATCTGACGGAGCTGTCAGTCTTTTTGTGTCCTAGGATGTATATCTAGCCACCTCTGTAGAACTGTACTCTGTGAAGATGAATCCGCTTCAGGTCTCCTTTTCCCAACACAATGATGCACTTGTCCTTTTTTATCTGTTATATTAATTGTTGCCTTTACTCACCATTTGTTTTTTTTATGTTTTAGAATAAAACTTGTGCTGAAAATCATGACTCGTGTATGACCTAGTGAATTTGTACTTATCAGGTGTTTAATTAATGCAATAATTATTATTAGCCATTCACATTTACCGCAAGATCTTTACTGAAGCCATCCAACAGCATTTATTTCAGACACTTCATGGGCCTCAGGATGCACAAAGGGTGTTTCAAAGTACAATAATTAAAAATATATTCTATGATTGGTTGGCATTTGTCCAGCCTTTGTGTGGGCAAAGCTTGTGATTGGGCAGCTTGTCCCCATGGATACAGGTCTAGCCCTGATCTACAATGCCACCTAATGGCGATTGTTGGCCTTTCTTTAGCTGGCAGTTTAGAAATGTGTGCGGCTAGGGAGCGGTGGGGGCCCCTGGGAGATCAGAGCGATTGATGCTCTCATTGAGATGGGGGGGTGTTTGAGAGGCACACAATGCAGTTTGGCAGGCGGGAGATTCTGGGCCTCCTGATGCCTCAGATTTCTCCTGCTCGTTCCTCTTTCTTTCCCTCCATTTTCTGTGGCTGTCCCATTGTTGTAGCCAGACTGTTGCTATGACAACATCCTGTTGCTAGGCTTAGGCCTGGCTGTTCTTTGTTGCTCGTCCTGGCAACGCTACTGGATCGGAAGTTGCCCCTGGCAACCTTCCAGTTCTGGGTGCTATTGGAACAGATAATGATTATTACTGTGAAAACTGCACCGTGCAACCACTCCACCTCCTCCCCCCCCCCCTCCCAACCCTGATTGCTCCTCCTTTTCTTTTGTAGATTTCCCCTTGTTCACTATGAATAATTCAGTTTGGTACCCGTCCAGGTTTCTGCCTGTATGCATAACTTTTTGGCATGCAAAAGGTATTTTTTGACGACGCAGTGAAGAGTGCCCTGGCATGTCCTGTCAACAGGGGATCCTGGTCCTCATTCCAGGAGCTGAGAGGTAGTGCTGGCCCACAAACCACCACCCCCGCCCCCCCCTCCCCGCGCCAAGCCTGGCGCCTTCCAGAAAATGACGGTGAAAAATCTAAGGCAGACTTGAAAACAACGTCAGTTCGAAGCTTTTACTCATTGCTGCTGTTAGCTTGTGGGACAACATAACGTACAAACTCTTAAATTGCTCAAATGGACATGTTTTAACTAACTGAAATAAAATAAAAAACAAATGTTAAGTTCTTTTCCATGCTGTTTTTAAGACTATTCAGATGAAGTAATAATTTATCTTCAATGACCGTTAATGACATCTGGAAATGTTGTGCCCATTTTGCGTATATTAACACATAGTGTGCATGTACAGTACTAGTGTACTGTGTATTCGTGCAGGATTCGCTAAGGATCAGGCAAGCCAGCTCTGCAACTTAAGACAAAGTAAAACTAAATAGAAACCTACCTTTAAAACATAAGCAAATAAACTTTACTGAAACTAACTTAAACTAAATTTCAAATGAAAATTGTAAATAACAAAATAATAATACTAATATTATACTAACATTCATGTGGTAGTAACGGAAGCAAAATACATAAAACTGAATTCAATTTATCACGGAGCACCGAAATCCCTCCCCTTTGCAAGTCGAGTTTATGTCCCGTCATAAATTACAAGCGAAAGAATATTTCAATAATGTTTATTTTGCTTTGTCAAAACATTCAAAAACCACTTTGGGCAGACTTTGTTTATGCCTCTAGATTTAGGACAGATCTTAACTCACAAATGTCCGTCGCAGTGTTTGCCAAAATGATTAAGTTGGTTACAATAATATCTGGGCATAGGTGTGAATATGATCAGTAATCTTCCAATGTGGCACTAGGTGGCGATGTGCCCCAGGAAACCATACTACTTATCGCTCTCCGAGGCTGCTATTTTTAGCCATAGACCCAAAGAAGGATCGTTTAAACGTGTCAAATTGTAAATTTCTGTGAACATTTATGTTTTCCGCAAATGCTAAACTTCATCTGGTTCAAGTAAATCTGCGTTTTAATGTGAAGATCCAGTTAAAGTCACATATCGCCGTAGTATCCAGTAACCTGGAGTAACTATTCGGAGTTACGCCACCTTTTATCGTTCGCCAAAACCTGCTTCAGCATTAAGTCAGCTCTTAGCATTTTAATAAAAGTTGAAATTACACACTACAATAAGTGTAATAAAATAACCCAATGAAAGTTTCTATGCCATTATTAAAGGTTCTTCCATTATTCACGAATTTTAAATATATTTGACCATCAATTTGGTGTTCAGTACAAGGTCTGTCTGCTGGAAAAAGTGTACACAATATTTGCCTAAAAGTTTGTGGACACCTCTGTAAAATAGAGAAAATTATTAAGCTTGCCACACCCATTGCCAATACAGGTGTAGTTTAGCATATAGTTGTGCCAGTTACAGCAGCAACGAGTCGCAGCAAAATGAGTGGTTATTATGAAGAGGTTAGTGACCTTCAGCTTGGCACCATCATCGGACGCCGTCTTTCCAACAAGCCAGCTCACAGATGTCTCTCTCCCCTGTTAGAGTGCCCTGGTCGACCACAAGCAAAGTAACTGTGAACTACTGACATTAGTGGTCGGCCACACAAGCTCACAGAAATGGGCCTGATCACTCAACATCAATACCCAACCTGAATGGCGGCAAATCCCCTGAGCAATGTTCTAGCATCAAATGAAAAGTCTTCCCAGAAGAGTAGAGCCTATTATAGCAACACTAGATGAATCAACTTCATATTAATAGCTTTGGTTTTGGAATGAGACATTAGACAAGCAGGTGTCCTCATATTTTTATCTAAATAATGTGAACTTATTTATATATAAATAGAACTAGGTTTCTTTACTGAGAAACCGGAATGTGTTGCAGGTTTAGACATTACAATTTAATACAGCTGTATACATACACTGTGAATGTATGTGATTTAATGATGCTTTTTAAGGCTACAGACCCCATCAACCACCATGAGTAAATGACATAATTGAGGTCAGGCTGAGACTGTCCGTCTTCATTCTTATACAATTACATACAGCAGAGCAATATATTTAACTATTTGTCTAATAACAATGTGACAAACATTTTAGAGTTCTATTCACTTTTGGGAATGATATCTCGCAGCCAAAAAATTACAGCTAGTCATTTTGCTAAGTGACACAACTGCGGATCTGTCACAAGCCAACAGCCTCTTGGGTCTATTCTAATAACTGCTGTAGCACCCAGTCTACTAAGGTGTTTCCCAGGATAACGTAACTGGGTCTTGGCTATACTCATCCACCAAGCTTACCAAACTCATTCACTGGCATAGAACAGGGGAAACTGGCAATGACAGACTCAAGGTGAAGGAAGATTTGGTTCAGTTCAGTTTATTTTTTTTGCGGTTGCCCTTCCCAGCACAGACACCCCAAAGCACTTCACATTCAGTATTGTGATACATAAAGCAAACATGAAACCATTAGCATTCATACCGGCATTGCGGAGGGACCGAAAAGCAACTTATACAATTTCAAGAACTGGCATGAGAAAAGCCAGAAGACAATTCAGAGGCGGCTGATACAAGATAACAAAGGTGACAGATCGTAAATAACCCCTGGAATTCCTAGGTCAAATGGCATGTGTGTGTGTCCCTCCCCATTGGGACGAGGAACTATACACAATTCAGAAGGAAGTCTGTGTTTTGTCTGAGCATAACAACAAGCAGTGAGGTGAACTTCCGGTCACACATGAGAACAGTGGTTAAGGAGCATGCTCAGAGCGTGGAAACCGCGTGGGAGAGACGGCTGAAGTCAAGGCACCCATGTGGCTGACTGTGCAGATTCACTCAGCAAACTGCTCCCAGGGACAGCAAAAAGAAATGAATGAGGCACAGGTTAGTTATCTGTGCCCATGTCCATAAGGTTATAGGTACCAATCCTCTGGCTGACTGAGTAAACGCATCACTGCCGGCTCCTCGATCAAGGCCCATAACCTCAACTCCTCCAGGCTTCCTTTTTGCTGGCTGTGCCCAAAACTTGCTCTCATCTCTGTACACGCGTGTCTGTCTGTCGTGGACGGCAACGTGGCGTCATGTGAAAACCAAAGAAATCCTACATACCTGTACTTTCGCAAATGGCAAATAAATATAGCATCTTAATCAGTTTATTTATTTTCTTTCTGGAAATATAGGAAGACAGGAAAGGAAGAATGTCAGTTATCCAATCAACTTCATGGGAACGACTGGTTAAGAAAGCAAAACACAGTCTGTTTTCAACTGGGAGGGGCACTCTGCTGGGAGTGATTTTCTTCTGGGACTGAACCTATGGAGAGACTCTTGAGGTTCTTACTATCTTGGTAGTAGATCGGCAAATGTGAGATGACAAACTTTGGGTTTTATGTTTTATGAGCGATTCTTTTTATACCCAGTGACTCGAGCCTAGCAGACGCACTCATCATTTTTAACATTCTTATATGAATGTGGCCACATTTATAACCCGTTTTATGTGTTTTGCGTGTGTTTGTGGCTACAAGCATTCATGGCCATCTGCAGATGGTTCCACCACCAAAGGAATGCAGACGCAGACTGTGAGAAGATTCCGGCATGTTCCAGTAGCTTAGAGTGATCCAGGGAGGGTTTGGGAGCTTCTTGTGGGCAGCGGTAGAATTTAAAAATGCCCAGCCGAGCGCTCCTCCGCGAACCAGGTTCCGGGCCCAGGCACTAAGCGCCGTGGGAATCTGGAATCACGATTCACGATGCATTTACTCTCTGCGCTGACAGAGGGTCATTGCGAGGTCTCTGATTGGCTGACCTGGCAATTCCTGCACTTTTAACATGCCTTGTTGATTATTAGAGATTCCGGCAGAGATGAGGGCGCGGTCTTGAATGAGTTCCCACTGCCCTGAATCGCAGACTGTAATTAAGAAGAGTGGGCCAGCTTGGCCCTATTCTGACCCTCCTGGGGGAGCAGGGGCTAAGTCAGATGCGACCCTTTTTCATATCGGAAGGCGACAGCACCCAACTATACTGGGGGATCTGGAAGGGAGGACATCTTGATGGATATTTGGGATTATCCTCTGTGTATTCCCACAGCATGTCTGAAAGTTCTTTTACTTGGGATTAAACATTCCCACAGTGTATTTTAAACCTCATTCATTAGTGCACCAACCAGGGACTTCTGTGGTCACATCCCTCACTTTCCCATCTCATTGGCTGACTAAAGATTTCTGTTGCTCTTAGGTTTACATGTGTGCGTTTGCTGTAACTTACATTAAGTCCTCACAGCATCATTCAGAAAGCTGTCTACAAAGGCTGAGGTTGACCAATCGGTCCCCAATCTTTCCTCTTTTGGCTGTGATTGGCTGTAAAGCAAGGAGGCCCTACCCCTGAGCAAAGAGTTTCTGCTCATTGACATTAGATCAACATTCAATATTTGACTGGGTTGAAGAGAGGTGACATAAAGGAATTATCGATTCAGTGAGTACCGTGAAATGGTCTGCCTGAAATAACCATCTCAAGATAGCAAAATCCTTTTCCTCCAGAGGCGGACTATGAAGGCTGCTGATAAACAGATTGATGGGTTGTGTGAAGCCTGACAGCTAAGATGGCCAACAGCGAGATTTTCCTCTTTCCTCAGCACCGGCTACCCGCCTCCACCCTCAGCACTTTCTTGCTGTTTTTTTCTGCCTTTCAGATGAGCACCTAAAACTTTCCCCCAAAGTCGTCTCTCGGGCTGTCGGCTCAGATGCAAGCTTTGCTTTATGTTGGTTTCAAAGACGGCTCCGCTGTCACTCAGAAACGAATTAGCCAAGTAAACAGTAAAAGTCACAAGCAAAATATGCATCTGGAGCTCTCACATGACACAGCATTAGTGACTTGGTTTACATGCACTTTGTACAGCAAAAGCAGGAAGCACAGTACAAAGCCAGTTCTGACAAAATCAACTGTTCCCAGTGTCTCGAACATCGTATTAAGCTTGTTAGTACCAGTGCTGAAGAAAATGAAATTCCACCAAAAGTGGAAAGTGGGGTTACCTCTGCAGGACCCAGGAACAAGGTCTTACACTGGAATTGATTCACCACCAGCTGTATAAATGGGGAAACTGACCAGCTGTACTGTTAGTTTGGACAAAAATGTAAACAAAACTTTAGCTCAAAATATCCACTGTGCAATAATAAACATAAAATAATGTGCATTTCTTTTAAATGTGTAAACAGGGTACTTTTTCCTCTAACAGCTTGCAGTCTGGTTGTGAATGCTGAGAATAGCAAATGATCCCATATAGTCCACTGGGTTTCCATGTGGTTGTGGACCGATGTGTGTCTGCTGAGCCTCCATCTTCGCTGACACTCAGGCCTCCAGGTCACAGGCCTTGGCTCAGGGGTCTCTGTTCCCCCCCTCCCCTCACTGTGATATCCCCATCCTGCATGTGGGCGCTTCTGCCTTCATATGGCTTTCATTCCGTCCCTCTGAGGTCCCTGGTGAGGCCAGGCAGGGGTCAGCCCCGGATCAGTTCCCAGCTGCAACCCCACCGTACTCCAGGAGGTGCTGGGCTTACGGGTCGCTGCTGACATTCATTCCAGCTCATTCGATTAACAGACCTCGTTAAAAGTGAATTGTCTCTATTCAGCGTAACACATCTCACAGGCTGTAAGTGTGTGGCGATGCGAGTGTGATAACTGGGCACAAGCAGGAACAGGAACCAGGCCCTCCAGGAATTACAGCCACCCGTCTATCAATCTTCTGTACCACATATCCTATGCAGGGCTCCTCCAGGGATTCTAAAGTCGAAAATCTATCCTGGGGTTGGCCACATGGGGGCAGTCTGCTGTCTCCCACTATCGTTCCCTGCCCCCTCTTTGATGGATGCCACTTCCCTCCGCTTTCAGGTGCAATCTGGGACGCCAGGGACACATTGCCTATTGTGAAATGGTGCTTCCAGACTATTGGCGCACACCAACCTCTTTGTCAGCATGGACGGCCCAGCTTCAGCCCTGACCCCCCCCCCCCCCCCCCCCCCCCCCTTTCCATGCTGTGGTGCACATCAGCACTCTAGTGAAGCAGGCGGCTGCAGCTCTGAAGCACCACGCACACCTCTTGAGTTGTAAGAGGTGTCATTTTTTCAGGCCTCCTCTGAAATACCAATGAAACTTCGGCAGAGAAAATATTAGACCCCGCAAAGCATTTTGGGCTGCTGTTTATCACATCCCACCTCTGGGGGGGGGGGGGGGATTAACAGCCACACGGAGTGCGATTCTCTTCGGCGGGTAATGTACTGCCATTTTCAGGAGTGCTCGTGTCGTGCCTGGGCCAAGCCGTCCATCTACTTTCATTTCATCCTTCTGCAGTGGTTTCTGGGGGCGGGGGCACGGCGAGCCGGGATGCTGTCCCAGGAAGCGAGCGGCATGGGGCGGGAGGCAGGGGGCTTCCTGGATGGCAAGCACTGCTTCCCACAGGCCGCCACACTGACGACAAGCAAAAGCGCTAACACAAAAAACGAGTGAAAAAAACGTAATAAAAATACAGTCATACGAAATTGCGCAATGCATACACGCATTAAGAACAATGCAAAATTAATTAAACCGCAAACCTTTAAATTAATTCAAATATATGTGTAAAAAAAACATAATTTACGTGAGAAACATTAAGAAAAAGTCTTAATTGTGTTTAGCTGTGCGTAGATCTAGGATACAAGGCTGGTTATTTGTATAGTAAACAAGTACAGGTAACACACTTTATATGAATGTTGCTGAAAAAAATCAAATAAAAGCCACACAAAGAAATGTCCCCTTCAACCAATCAAGGGCCATGTAGCAGAAGCCAAACAAAGAAATGTCCCCTTCAGCCAATCACGGGCCATGAAGCAGAAGCCAAACAAAGAAATGTTCCCTTCAGCCAATCACGGGCCACGTAGCAGTTTTGTTTGAATGTGGTGTTCTCTCAATTCTTGTCTATGTGACCAGAATGCTTGGCTATCATGTTCACATTGCCATTTAGCTGACACCCTCTACCTATACTAGCTGATAGAGAAGGAAATTATCCTGAGGCGAGTGAGATTAAGTACCCTCTTGATGGTCCAACAGAAAGCCCATCCTAGGATTTGCAAAGCCACAGCCTTTTATTTTCATGCATCGGGTCACGTTGAAGCCCACATTGCTCAGAAGTACTCTGGCATGGGTGTAACCTGCTTCATTATATCTCCAATGTTAAAGGACCGAGGATCAGAAACATGTTTCTCGAACTCCGTCTTGCCTACACTGGTTCACCAGTCCAGCCAAGGGAGAGCTGGTGAACCTTGGTGGTAGGAGGCTGGGACATGGGAGGTGTAGTGACACTATGGGCTGGGACCTGTGGGTGGGGGGGTCCCCGGACACAGCTGCAGGCCATCAGAAGACGTTTGCTGCGGGCCCGGGCCATCTGTGCCGCTGTCCGGGTACCGGGGTCCTGAGCGGGGCTCGGAGTGGGACTGGGCTTCAGAGCACGACCGTGGCCTGGACACTGGCTCGGAGTGGGACTGGGCTTCAGAGCACGACCGTGGCCTGGACACTGGCTCGGAGTGGGACTGGGCTTCAGAGCACGACCGTGGCCTGGACACTGGCTCGGAGTGGGACTGGGCTTCAGAGCACGACTGTGGCCTGGACACTGGCTCGGAGTGCCCCGACGGGTCAGGCACTGAAGGCCCAGAACGTTCTGGAAGGCCCTCTTGAACTCCTTACTGGAGCAGGGGTAGATGATGGGATTGATGCAGCTGTTGAAGTAGCCCAGCCAGAAGGTCACCTTGAACACAGTTTCTGAGGGTCTGTGGGCTGGGAAAATGGAACCTGTATGACAGATAAAAGGATGGCTAATTAGCAGCAGGCACAGACAGAGGAGCATTAGCATCTATCTGCGTGTTACAGAGTGTATCACTTTACATCATCATACTATATATATATATATATATATATACAGTACTCTGAAAAAATCTTAGACAGTCAGAGATATTTATCTGGGTAGGAAGTACATATTTGGTGAGAAAAATTTCACATTAACTAGATGAATAGCACTTTGGTTCATAAACCTCTCCTCAGGGGGCATCTCTGTCGTTCAATGCATCCATTACATTTCAATACCAGCACACAATTAATGAACTTATTTAGTTAAATAATTCAATGAATTATTGTTAAGCCAAATAAGGTCGGATCAAACGCTGGGTGTATATTGGATGGTTGCTACAAATCCTGGGGTGACTTCAGGAGAAAGCTTTGAAATGGTGAAGCTGCTGCTCTTTTACAGACATAGTATAGTTTTGCATCAACATGAAGATCATTTAGACTCATTTTCTTGATTTTATTGATAAAATATATGTCAGATGAGGTTGACATACGTACACCTCCAGTCAAAAGTTTTTGCACACACTGAGATTTTCTACATTTGCATGTTACTCACTTAACATTGCAGTATGTTCACCGTTCGAGTACCTTTATTAGCAAGAAAATGTCATATCTTTGATTCATCAAAGTAACCTCCTCTAGCAGTTATAACAGCAGAGAACATTCAAGCCATTCTTTTCTACAAGGGACATTAAATACTGCTCTGTATCATGGGATGAAATAGCTCACTAGTGCATTTAGAGTTCTATGACAGCCTAGAATTGACTATGTCATCACCACACAACCAGTTAATAGGATGTCAGACATGCACTGTTATATACTCTTTCCATGTCATAAAGGAAACTTGTTTTATTTGACTTATATTTTCATTTACAATTGTTCCCTAACAGGAATTTAAAAAATCCACAAATGGAAAAGTGGTAAAAATGTTTGACTTGAACATCGTCACTTTTCCAAAGTTTACACAATATATACTTTATGAGCATAATAAATTTGTATCCCATTATAGCGCTCACTGGAAACAAAATAAGAATGCTGATGCTGTAATGTTGGAAATAATTTCTAGAAATTATTCCATTGGATTAAATATGTTTAAGTATGTACGTATTCATTTGGATTACAATAAAACAGGTAACGTGTCACTCATAGCTGTATAAAATATTTCTCAAAAGTAAAATGTTTTATTAAGGATAATCAAATATAACAATTAGTATATAGATTGTCCCAACTCACAACCTATGAAGGTTACAACAACTCACACATATGCACATATGACCAAAGATTTTTTTTTTTTTAATTAAGAAAATAA
Organism: Paramormyrops kingsleyae; assembly: GCF_048594095.1. Classification (NCBI taxonomy): domain Eukaryota; kingdom Metazoa; phylum Chordata; class Actinopteri; order Osteoglossiformes; family Mormyridae; genus Paramormyrops; species Paramormyrops kingsleyae. The sequence goes on along the minus strand of NC_132798.1, from coordinate 11,534,983 downwards.
ACAATATTTTTATTTATTGTTACAATATTTTTGTAACAATAAATTTTGGGCAGTCATCTGGCTAACAACGCTACGCCAACCAACTCCTTCTCACACGCATCTCCCCGTCTCACTCTCCCTCCAAGAGCGATTATCCTATTCCGACATACCTCTGTCTCGACATACAACCGTTCCGTCTGAATGGAACCCAGTCGTAAGTCTGGGATTGTTCGTAATTTATTTTAGTGCTAACTTAGACATAAAGGTGGAATTCAACTTGCAGAGGTTCTGACAGCAAGGGAACATAGTCTGGCAGTGAAGATCCAGCTTCATTTAAATGTAGCTGCCGTCTAACCTCCTCTGTCTGGCGTGGAAAGGTAATTAAATGGGGCAAAACCACAGGTGGCCCTCAAATGATTGTATCGTGCTCTGTCTGCGGACCGGGAACGAGCATCTCACAGGATATTCTACTGTGACGACAGAAATCCGACTTGCAGAGGCGTTTAAGAGACAAAAAGGGACATGATAAAGAAAACAGGATTGAGAAAAAGAGTTTGTATTATTGCAAGATATTTCTGATAAAATCATATTAATTTCCCTCTTCGGGTCGATCTTATGCAGCGGCCTGCATTATGTAAACAGGGAACCAAATCAGCTATATTCACATTCCAGTAATTTTGTAGAAAAGATATAGTCCACGTTAATAAAACATAATGTGAGTAATAACGGGAAAGTAGCAGGATTCTCAGGAAAGTGACGGTACCCTGAGCGGCACTTAAGAGCCGGAGCACCGGCACCCCTCCCCTCCCGTGGACCATTCCTCACTCCCGCTGTGACGGAGGGATCCTGTCCTGCGGGACACGGGTGGTGGGGGGTAGGGCTGGGAGGGGGAGGAGCCAGTTTGTCTCTGTCGTGCCGATATCAGGTAGCTGTCAAGGTGGAGAACATTAACCGGGCTCACACTGTTTCTGGGGGGGCGGGAGGACATCTAGGCATCTATGCAGGGTTCTCACTGACACTGATGGCTGACGATAGAAAGCTCACCCACCTACCTTAGCCTGTGTGCAGTAAACTTTAGCAGTGGAATAGGACTGGTGGTCTTCCATCTAACTCAATACTCATGCTGATCTGAGTGCTACGAACAGCCATGGATCTCCGCCAGGTTGGGGCTCTTCTCTCCCCCACCCCCCCCCCATTGCCGTTATGGAGTCCTTTACTCCACTGTCCCCACTTTGCCCTCCCCAGTCCTGGAAGAGCCCATCCTCTCAATCACTCGCTCAGCGCTTTGTGCGCTTTGGCATTTCTCAGGTGCTTCTGGGGGGGCAATTGAAAGGTTTGACTTGTTTATGAGGGGTTGTGGGCGGGGGCTTCTTTCCTACTGAAATGTACGGAGAAGCGAACGAAAACTTTAAATCAAAGTGAAAAAGCCGATTTCACGACGTCCTTCCAGACAGCTTACCATCCCGAGGCCGGGAGGCAGAAACGACCAGGAGCTTGTTAGCGCCTCGCCGACCGCCCGCTCACGCCGACCGCTCCTCAGTCTCATATCCGACACGCCCTAAATCTTGGCATCTGGCATTTCATACCTTGTCAAAAACGGCAGGCCCCTTATTAAACGCCTACAGTGTCTGCATCAAACGAAACGGGGCTGTTTGGGAAGGGTAAATCCAATCGGTCAAAAGTCAGATTATCTTTTTGTTTTGTTTAGACAAACCTCAAAGCAGCCTTCAATGGAAAGGCGAGAAATGTTCTGCCTTATTTACACTCGCGTCATCCGTCAAGCTGCACAAAGGGCTTTACAATGATTTACATGCATTTTCACAGGGAGCATCGAAAAATCCAGAATGTCAATATTGAGAAAAGAGGAAAATGACTCCCTGATCCCTTCAATAAAAAGTGGCACTCAAGAATAATAGTGTCTATAAAATAACATAAGTAATATAAAAAAGGCTTGATCCTGGATGTCAGCAGCTGGGACCACGGGAGCTGGGGGGGGGGGGGGTCGCGGCGAGTCTGGCAGATGCCTGGGCCACTTCTCTGGGTCAAAAAAACATGTGGGTGAGTTCTCAACACACTGGTGTAGGTCAGCTGTCAATCACCTTAGGCCCCTCCCCCTATGTCCCTTATACACAAAGCATGGCATGAGTATAAAAACTCCAGGGGTGCCACTAGATATTTTGGGCCCCACGAAAGCACATCATATTGGGCCCCCAACCCAGACTGATCCAACTACACTAAATCTTTCAGGGCCCCCGTCTCTCAGCAACCCTTGGAAACATCCTAAGTTCCCCCGCTTTACGGCACTGTTTGGAACAAAGCTGGCTTTTCCATGTTGTATAAGATCAATGAAGGTGCGAAAGGAAGATCGATATTGTGCAGGATGTCCACGTTTGTAATTAATGTACTGTTGTTTAAATGTTATCATGATTGATGTTCAGTGTTGGTTCGATAATCAAAGTTTAATCTTCCGAACAACAGCCGAATCACGCTGGTGACAGTGATGAGAGAGCAGAGGTCTGCTGTTATCAAGAGCACCAGGAAAAAGCACCACCATGCAGCCAGAAAGTACACGAGAATAACGCATGTGGTTTTTGGGTGAAATGGAAAAGAAAATCACACCAAGCTTATTTGTGCACCTCTGGGGTCTCCCTCCCTGTTCGCTCCGTTCTCTTTAAAGAGACAGTACCGATTTTGGCAAAAGCTAATCCGTGGATTTCACGCACCCCAGGTCAGACTCTAACACACTATGCAAAAAGTGGGAGCACAGCTGAAGTAGATGCCGGCCTGTGTTTTCCCGGCATCTGCGCCGTGACACGGAGGGGCGTGAGCGGCGTCTGCTAGCATTTATCCCTACACCATCACAAAGCAGAGTCTTGGTGGGGGGTGGGGGGGGGGTGAGGATCGGCTTGCTGTGGGCAAATCAAAAGCTCCGTGGGGATGGAAAAGTTAGCGGGCTGCTTTCGCACAATCCAATGACATACATAACTGTGCCGTGAGAAATGACTCACCAGAATCATCCACAGAAAAATATTTAAGCTACACAAATGAACTTCAGCCCATGTGAATTAAATTTCTATATGCAATTTGCTGTATTTCAAATTTGGAAGCTGAATATAACAGACTGGATTCCCCGGATATGGCTCTTCTACTTCTGTTCCCCTGTTAGGTTCCCAGTTAAACATAGAGACGCTAAGCCGCGTGCACATATATCACTGTGGAGCACAGTCCACCCACAGGCCTAGACACAGAGACCTCTGTTGGCATTTCCACCACAACAAAGGCGGCCAGCTTCATGACAGCAGTCAGGCGGTACGTTCACGGGCCTATGTAACCCTTCAGACGCTATCATCCCAAGGGCCTGGCCTGCAGGCTCCCCCTCTACTTGTTTTTGAAAGACGAGTGCGGCCAGCTGAATGATACGGCAGGCACGTGATGGGGGCCAGTCCAGCCGGCTCCGATATCTCCATGACAGAATATGCATTTGCCTGGGCTGAGCGAACTCCTGCATCTGGTGCATCAACTGACGCGTAATTATAGCATCCTAAAGCCCCCTTCCCTCCGTTACGCGTTTGCACACACAATCACACGCCACAGGAAGCTCAGAGACACCGATTAGCATCACTGGCTGCCTTTGGATCATGGGAGACCAGAGATACGTGAAGGAAGACCACACAACACAGGGGAGAACATGCAAGCTCCACACACACGCACACGCACACGCGCACACACACACATGGGCTGTCTACTTATATAATTACTGAAGCAGCCAAAAATCACAAATGACGCATGAATGACTCAGTACAGACATCCCAGCTCTCCCGGAAGTTCCGGGAATCTCCTGCAAGCTGACAGCGGTTCCCTGAGACCCGCGAATGATGCGCAATGTCCCGGAAATCTGTCATTCTGCTATTCAGTGGCGGCACAATTAGCCGACACAGAGTTTTACTGCCATAGCCCCAGTCAGCATTAGGCTTGGGCGGCATCTAATCTTTAATGCCATCATACCATCCATATATTTTACTGTGGTATACAGCATTCTGTTTTTTTTAAAAAGCAATGTAATTCTGGCATTTCACAAAGTACAGCGGGGTGGGGTGGTGTTTTCAAACAACCCCCCCCCCCCCCCCCCCCCACCACCCCCGGTTATCCATCAGCATCCCTGCCTAAGCTAGGATGTCTGCAGTGTTACAAATAAAATGCAGCTTTTCTCTGCGTATTTTGACAGTAACTATCTGAGTATTTTGAAAGTAACTATTAAGAGTCGGTAACCATACAGAGGCTTAATCCTATAATCCTACGAGTTAAATTGACAAAAAAAAAACACAGCACTGACTTTTCTATTCGGAACGGTATTTACGGCCCGAGCGGCGGAGCAGACAAGGCCTCGGCCTGCAAACGGCGGCGCTCAGCGTGACGGGAGAGACTCACCGATGGGCAGCACCAGGAAGAAGGGCAGCCAACAGAGGACAAAGCAGCCCACCACGATGCCCAGCGTCTTGGCGGCCTTCTTCTCGCGGGAGAACTTGAGGAGGCGCAGGGTGAAGTGCGTGCGGCTGCGCATAGCCTCGTCATCGTTGGCACACGCGGCGGCGTTGCCACGGTGCATGCGGAGCGTCACGCCATCGGGGTCAGAGCCGGCGGCCTTGTGTCCGTCCCTGAGGCCGCGTGTCTCTCGGCGAGCCACCACGTAGACGCGGCAGTACATGGCCAGCGTGATGGCCAGCGGCAGGTAGAAGGAGCCTATGGCTGAGAAGACGGCGTAGGCCGGCTCCTGCGTGATCCGGCACACGGACTCGTCTGGCGGCGCCGGCTCCCTCCAGCCCAGGAGCGGCCCCACGGAGATGGTGATGGACAGGGCCCAGAGCACGGCCAGCGCCAAGAGGCCACGCCGGCGCGTCACGATCGAGGGGTAGCGCAGCGGGTAGCTGACGCCGATGTAGCGGTCCACGGAGATGACGCACAGGCTCATGATGGAGGCGGTGCAGCAGAGCACGTCGACCGCAGCCCAGACGCTACACAGCGGGCGCCCGAACACCCAGCGACCCAGCACCTCGAACGTGGCCGAGAAGGGCAGCACGGCCGCGCTCAGCAGCAGGTCGGCCACCGCCAGGTTGGCGATGAAATAGTGCGTGACCGTGCGTAGGTGGCGGTGGCAGGCCACTGACAGGATCACCAGCGTATTCCCCAGGACCCCGAACACCACGAAGACCACCAGCACCAGGCCCAGCAGAACCGCCTTGGCCACATTGAGCTCCGGCCCCAGGCTGTGAGAGCACCCGGAGCAATTGGGCGGTAGGAAAGCCAGGGTCTCATTCCCCCCAGGCGGGGGCATCTGGCCGGGGTACTCTGCCATTCTTGGAGGAGGCAGGGATGCTATTACATCTGCACGAGGTTCCTCATCATGGAACACACCTGGCTTTTTCCTCAAGGAGACGCAGAAGCAGACGGAACATCGGTACGTCGTCAGCGCATTGTTGAAGGTCAGTGACGCTCGAGTCTGTGCGACGCTGCTAATTGCTGATGCTCCAGATTAGAGTAGGCAGCTACAAACTGATGGAGCATATCAATGCGATAAATAAAACGTCACAGTCGCTTAAGAAACGCAAAGTACATCCTTGGCGATCTGTTTCCTGGTGATTTCCAGAAATGCTCTGAGATGGATCGACAAGTATTTACCCTTCTAGCTCCCCCCATCTCCCGCTAAGCTCACCTTGACAGTTCTTTGACCATTCTCCCCCCCCATACATGTCTAGGAGTGATATGCTTTAGACTAATAGAGTTTGGCCCTTCACTTCCTCCTCATTGGATTTTCTTGCAACACTGCGCGCACAGTTAGCCCGCACTGCCATATCTCATTTAGTTTGACTTCAGGGGACACTGGACAAAAGCTCGCTCCCATTCAGCATTATGAAAAAAAAAATACACACACACACAATCCATAAAATGATGCTGAGAAAGCCGGGTGGAATCTGGCCAGGGGGGTGGGGAGGTATTTTTGCTGAAAGGGTTTGTCCATCTCGCCGGTCACCTGCCTGAATGCAGGAACGAGTCCAGACTCCTGACTGTGAAACCCTGAAAAACAGAGAAGGAGACCCCAATGAAGTCCTCACCTCACCAGCCATGACAGCAAGCAGAAGAGCAGCACCTCAACCTCAGCAGAATTTAGCGGAAGCTAAATCGCGTGATCTTCAGCACGATGATGTCATGAGCTCTATCCGTCTCATGACGAAATGCACACCTGCCGCAGATAACGCCCAAATCCGAACCGACCAAAATAGCGGGGGTTTATCTAGCAGTGGTCCAGGTGTGGCGTTTCAGTCGACCCTTTCATCTTGGCTCTCAGGACGGCATGTTTCTGCACATCCGTAGCCCTGCTGCTGACTCTGATGTTCAGGTGTGCTTTGATCAGGTAAATATACAGCCTCCCATCTCAAGCCAGCAGTGTGGTGCCTCCCACCACAACCGCGCTCCATTTTGCATCAAGGAAAAAAAATCACTTTCTTTGAGAGGAAAATTTGACCTGGAATCTCTGATTACATTGCGAGGAAAGCAGGGAACATGCTGGGTCATCAACTGGTTCCCATGCTAGAATCCTTCTTGTGGTCTACAGTCTATGGTACACATGAATTGACAAATAATTAATAAAACCATGTTTGACTGAAACTTGCCTGATTTGTCAAGGTATAACTCAAAAATCTATTTTTATGTATTGCATTTCACATTTTAATTCTAGATGTACAATGACTTCTGCGATGGGCTGGCCCCCCGTCCTGGGTTGTTCCCCGCTGCGGATGCCCCGCGACCCAAAAAGGGTAAGCGGTTTGGAAAATGGATGGACGGATGTACAATGACTTTCATTTCGTTCTGCATATAAAGAGAGCCCCTGAGTTTGTCTTTATGTTGAATGTGTTGTCAGAAAAATAACTCCCAATATATTCATAATAATTCTACAGTAATAAAAATAACTACAGTACATATAGTACTGTGCTGCACCTCGAGCCGACGAACTGCTGAAGCCACACATGACTCACAAAGTAGTGCGTGCGCTCGTCATTACGAACCTGAATTAATATAATATAATAGGCTTTATGGTGGTCTGTTCGTAAGTACGGGTTGTCCGTAAGTCAGATGTTCTTAACCCGGAGACTGTCTGTAAGGAATATACTGTAATACATGCTTCTAAACACAACATTCAATCTCCCCCTAGCAAACAGACATGGTTTGAAGTTTAATCTGTGTCCTTCTAAAACCACAGCATTTCAGGACTTAATTTAACAGAAAAGTTTGCTTCACTACTAATGAGTGATGCGGAACATCGCCATCCCCATATGCAGCAATAAGCAACAACAAACTAATTAGTACTGAAGTAGCTCTATTAATAAGATTCAAACATTCATCAGCTAAACTTATCTTTTGGCTATTCAAGCATTCAGAAATGTAATTATACATGGATTTCCTGGCACAGGTAAAATGTGTGTCAGGCAGCTTAAAGCTTATTGTGAGAAAAGTAAATAACAAAACAAAGAACATTAAAAACAAGCTGTGGTTGCTACTGATACTGGTATTTATTAATAAAGCAAAACACATTACACATTATCAGTGGCTTCTAATTATTAGCGAGGGAACAGTTTAAAACATCATAGTGTAGTCAAAAAGGAATGAAAAAAGTTTTTTTTTATCAAATGATTTCAAGGTTCCAAAATGGTTTGGACATGTACTTTTTTCATTTAATAAAGTATGACATTAAGTGGCTAGACATTACCAAATAAGGTAGTTATACATATTGATCCATCTGGAGCCTGCGGCAGGCAGCATATGGCAGGGAAACGCCCCGGACGGATGCCAGTCTGGAGATGCCAGCTCACCAATCTTATATTGCCCAGATATAGGTATATAAGAACTAAAGGAATCACAGACTTCCACAGTCGAAATGGGAGACATCCGTCACGACACAGCAAAGGCCTGGATGCTTAGTTAATTTTGTTTTTTGAGGGGGGGGGGGGGGGGGGGGCAAAGAAAAGGCATCGCTGGAAAAAAATTCTCAGGTAGAACTGGTTGGAATATATGTGAAGTCAAATGGTTGAAAATGGTATAGCCCAAGACAACCAAACAAAATGGTATGGCTCAATGCGACCAAACAAAATGGTATGGCCCAATGCAACCAAACAAAATGGTATGGTCCAATGCGACCAAACAAAATGGTATGGCCCAATGCAACCAAACAAAATGGTATGGTCCAATGTGACCAAACACTGATCCTTTTGCCTCATTGCTAAGCACTATGTGTGGCACAGGGCTAACAGAGCAAATTACACTGATGTATCTAGTGGCATCACAGTAATATTGTGGGAATACTGGAAGAATATTTGTTTTCCTGAAGGACACTGATCCGGAGCTCAGAGAAAAAGCCACACTGGAATGGCTTCTCCAGTATTGAAATGCGTTGCTCACCAATAAGCCCCTTCAAGATTAACAGAGCTAATTTAAAAATAAGAAATTATATTCAGCTAGCCAAAGCTGGCAGGGACTGACCCAAGCTGACTCAAAGCCATAATTAATCCCAAAGAAATACCAAATAAATACCAATATGCATTCAGAGGGCAGACTAATTTCTGTTCATTTTGTTTGGGTTTAGTATGATGTTATAGCAGTTTATGTTTACTAGAGAGCACAATCCAGGTGAATTCAATTTTATCTGCATGTTGAAGCTGAATAAAACATAAAAAAATGAAAATGGTCGAAGAAGACGTATTTTAGCCACCATATGTAAATTACGTCAAAGAAGATTTTACTTTTAATGTTTCTATCACACACTACGGATAATTTGGAGATGCTACTTAGCATGACCACAGATCTTCAACCTGAGGGTGGAACCGACAGGAAACCCATGCAACAAAGAGAACATGCAGAGAACATGCAGAGAACATGCAGAGAACATGCGCACATATAGAGCTGAAGAAGCATTCAAAGCCCCCAGCGCTGGATGTGAACCAACTGTCATTTCCATCGCTGTGTGAACTGGTGTAAACCCGCATGCCATGCACCTCTGCTACACGTGTGACACTCTCTGTTTGTGAGCTGCCAATCAATACTGAAATGCAGCCGGCTCCCGGGGAACTAAATCCTAATCCCCCTGTGCCACATAGAAAAAGGGGATGCAGGCTCCTTAATCCCACCAACATCGAGCCAAGATAACCGGCCTTCCACACCTCCACAAGCGGAACCCTGCACGATTCCAAAGGGACTCCTGAAGCTTTGGTCAGTTATTTCTAATTCAATCTAATTCAATTGGTAACTACGCTAGAGTCCCTGAGCTCAGGGCCATTGATCTGACCACACAATCAGCGATGGGGGTGGATATGGGGGGGGGACTCAGTGACGCAGAGATAAACCAGTGTGAGAAGATAATAGAGAAAGCAAAACAGGCATAGACTGTAAGGAAGGAAGGGCAGTGAGGTAGAGACAGTGATGAGCAGTGGGCAGTGATGGCACTAGGGATACTGAGAGAGTGAGAGTAAGCAGAAGGTGGTGAAGCTATGAAGTGGTGAGAGCAGAGAAGGATGGGTCAGAGAGAGGCGGAGCCTAAAATTGCAGAAGCACATAGAGGACAGTGAAGGACAGTGAGGGTGCAGAGGGCGCAGAAAGGGAGTGAGGGTACAGAGAACAATAAAGGACAGTGAGGCAGTTAGGGCTGAGAAAGGCATGCAGTGAGGGCACAGAGAACAGTGAAGGAGAGTGAAGGTACAGAGAGCTCAGAAAGGCAGTGAGGGTACATAGGACTGTGAAGGACAGTGCAGCTGGGAGGGCTCAGAAAGTCAGTGAGGATACAGAGGACAATGAAGAACAGTGTGACTGTGAGGGCTGAGGATGGCAGTGAGGATGCAGTGGACAGTGAAAGAAATTGCAGCTCTGAGTGGTCAGAAAGGCAGTGAGGGTACAGAGGACAGTGAAGGACACTGCGGCTGTTAGGGTTCAGAATGGCAGTGACAGTACAAAGGACAGTGAGTGAAGGGTGGGCAAGCTCTGGTAACAAAAAACTACTGACAAATAAAAATGTTGCAGTGTTACAAACTGCAGTGTCACGTAAGCCAGGAGCCTATTTATGGAATCACAGGGTGTAAGGCAGGGTTCACCCTGTAGGGGGGGCTAGAGAAAACATGGCATTTGGCCGCGAAGAGAGACGCTTCTGCAGAAAATGCTACATCCACCAGTTAAAAAGTGCTTTGAATCATCATTTGTCAATTTGGGCCCAGGACATAAACACTGTGGTTACCATCTTAAATCCTGCAGACACCCAGACCCAGACATACACCCATGCTAGACTAAAACCACAGTTTTAACACGCTGTACTGTTGACATCTGAATGTATTTTTTTATGTTCTTTTTGGTTTTAGGTTTCCATAGTGTAGTGGTGATCACATTCGCCTTACACATGAAAGGTTGGCGGCTCCAGACCGAGGGAGAAAGATGCATGAAGTCGGTCCTCAGTATCCATGGATTCAATCAATCGCAGCTTAGGGGAAAAAAAAATCCGGAAAGTTCCAAAAAGCTAATTCTGAGTTTGCCACATGCAGAGCACTATGTTAAATTAAGTAATGTGTAGGGATAGCTTACATCTATAAATGAAAATACAGAGTTCTTATACTTTTTATTATTCTCTAAACAGTTCAGTATAACAACCATTTACCCAGCATGCACATTGTATTAGGCATTATAAGAGATGATACACAGAAGGACGTGTCCAAGTTATATGGAAATACTTTGCTGTTTTGTATAAGGGACTTTAAGAATCTGTGGATTTTGGTACCTGTAAGGGGTTCCAGAACCAATTTCCCACAGATGCTGAGAGACCACTTTGTATGACTCAGCAGGTCAGGACTGTGCCCGTGATCAGAAGGTTGCTAGTTCAAATCCCATGACGGGGAGAGTGATGTTACTGTTCGGCCCTTGAGCAAAGTGCTTATCCCCAATTGCTCCAGGGTCCACTTGGCCCTGCTTTCACAATTCCGTGTTGCCTTGGATATTAGCATCTCCTGAATAAGTAGACTACAGAAAGTATTATAGCAGTAAATAACACTTAAAAAATGAAAAGGAGTGTATAGAAAAAAAAAAAAACATATATATATGTATATATGGAAGTACTTCGGCATATATAAGATTTTTGTTTGATTCAAACACTGGAAAACATCATTATGAAAATAAATGCATAATCATCCATTGTTTTCAGCTGCAAATATATAATTATTTTCACGTCCTTATAAATATATTATCATGTAGCACAACCCAGATGACCGTGGACTTTTGACGAGATGAAAGGCAGCGCTAGCGGCTAAGAAATCGCTACTGTTTGTGTGGGTTAATAACAAAACCCACAGCCCTGAAGTTCCAATGAGCAGAATAACACTCTGTGGGTCATGACATGGTGCATTGCTATCAAAAAGAGATTCTCACATTTTCTCTCTATTGTGTTTCCCGCCCCCTCTGGACAGTTGATACAGCAGAACCAATGACCATCACCTTCCCCATCAGACAAGGGTGCTTGTCCTCCCAGGTTTAGCTGCTGAGCTCCAGAATAAATTGTGATGTGTGGGCATAGGAGGCAAGGAACACTCAGGACCCACAGGGACGTCGGATGAGTACTGCTGGAGTAAGATGACTAATAGGTACTGTCTGAATTGTATAAACACCACATTTAACTCCATCACCGGTTTCAGCATCAAAAGCCACGGACCACCTGATCTTCAAAGCAGTGTTATGGAACCAAGTCCATAACACAGTCACCCAAGAGCTTCAGGAAGAGGGGCATCAGTTCAACCTTTTCCTTGAGACACAGCATGGCCAATGATAAGAACATCGGAAACGTGAGTCTTCCTCCATCGGAAATGTGAGTCTTCCTCCATCGGAAACGTGAGTCTTCCTCCATCGGAAATGTGAGTGGTATAAGTGTAATGAAACACAGCGTATCTATTCGAAAATGTTCAGAAGGCATTTTCATTCCTTAAGACCACTCTGGAGAGAACCCTCTAAGCACAAATGAAAGGTTTGAATTTTAGATCCCTGTGTATCTGAAGGGGCCAATTGCTCTTGTCATTGCAGAATCACACATAATTCTAGGAATCCATATCCTGTAACTTTGACTAATCTAACAGAGAAGTATGAAAAATGTTACCACCTAATGGTCATATTTGTTGTCCGAATCCATCAACAGATTTCTGACTTCCTAGCTAAGATCAATCTAATGCAGTGTTTTTCCCAACCTAGTCATCGGGGACACCCCAGACCAGGGTTTGGGAAGCACTGATCTAGCGCAGTCTAATTTGATAGCTTACAATGCGCAAACCTTTCTTTTCCTACATCCTAATTTCTACTATTATTCAACTATGCAAGTAAACTACTGCCTTCAAGTCACACGATCACACAGTCAGCAGGTCAGGGTCATTCATCCAGGGGGAACTGAGCTTACACTACAGCCCCCACTACATACAGACATCATCCATCCAGCAATTCCGGGTTTAAGGCACACGGTCGTGAGGGTAATAAATCACGGCGGTGACACTGAGCTGTCATAAAGGGCAGCTGAGAGCGTGTTTTCACAAAGGTGCACAGAATGTACTTGGTGCTACAGTGAAGGGAAACTCTCTCCCAGCACCACTGTGTGGAATACTGCACCAGGAGGGGAAAACCAAGTCTCCGCTTGCATTTTTGCTCCACTGCCATGGGCCAGATCTGGGGCGCTCCGTTTTACTGTATGACTACATGCGCAATTTATATCTATCTCTCCTACAATCTCAAACTCATTTGGAAAGGTTTCCACTCTTTGTCAAGTCAGGGCACTAGAGTTTGGGGGAGACTAGATAGGCAATTAATATTCTCTGCCCTAATGGCCACAATGTGAAGAAAAAGCCCACTTCTTGGTGGAGTCCACCCAGCACAGTAGAGTTGGGGGGGGTCACAGGAGAAGGTGATAAGAACTTAGGTATGTGTTTGAAGAAATATTAAAGACAGGGGTTATAGCAACGGAGGGAAATGTGAAATTCTAAACATGGTCATCTTGCAAAAACCTCTGATCTTCATTCTCCATACTACAGGCAGCCTCATGATTCTTGTCCACAACTGAGCAGAAAGGAAGGTTCAGGTCACTCAGTTTTGACAACAAAGAGCACTTTTGCTAGGCTAACTGATCGGCTCTCTTGAACGTCTTGCTACTGAAGTAAAAAGGTTATTTGGGTATGGCTGAAAATAATAAGCAATTATGTGTCATTTTCCTGATCCTGAAGTCCCTTCAACACGAATTAAGAAACCCCTTACTTTGTGCATCTCATCAGAATGTTAATCTGCTACCAGCTCAATTAATTGAGGCCTTGCATCTTAACATGCCACTGATGGGCTGAGAAGAATGAATTCTGCCTTCCCTGGTCTTTTCATTCAGCCCTATGGCAACTAAAACCATTCATCATCACAAACTCATGGTAACAAAGTAAATCATCTAGTCATCGTTTCCCTACTTTTTTCTCTTGGTCTGTATAGCAGAATAACAACGCACATTTAACAGGATTCCCACTCCTAATCCTTGGAGGACACCAACAAACGTATTAAATGCATTCAGGGTTCAAGATGCATTAAACATTTGAATCACAAGAATATTGTTTAAGGCCTGAATAGTCTGAACAGGTTGTAATGCATTTGTGTGTATTTGTCATATTTAGGTATCTCTCTTCCAACCTACGAACTAAACTGTCAAATAGTGTCACTTTGTCCATGTTTCTGTAATTGATGATCTATGGCGAATTGAATACAGAACTGAATTTGGACTGAATTTGCAGGGGTCTTCAAAAAAAGGCAAATTTGTTGAAAAAAATTAAATTATATATAACAATATTTCAATACAGTACAAACAATTTCCACAGAATTCTATTGAATTTTGGTCCCAAGGTCTAAAACGCTCAACCACTAGAAACCCTGTAGTTTAAATCATGATTGTGGTTGGGGTTATTCAATCAGCATCTGTTGTAGCAATTCCAAAAAGTGAGGTCGCCACGGTCTCTCCACAATAGTAAATGCACCCTAAAATACTGTCTTTTTCAAGCAAGCTAGGAACTTGTGTGACTTGTTACAGTGAGTCTAAAAGCTTGGTGATAAATATGACATATGAACTAAGTTGACAAAATACACCTCAGAAATAATCTCCTGGCGTTCTCAGTCCAGTGACTGATCGGCTGCCGCAAGATGCATCATGCTGTTCCACAGCCTCTCAGCTCAGCTAAAATGTATGTTATATTACACAATATATTATTTAACAGTATATATACTGTATATTACATTGCTGCTGTTGGGTAACACAGAACATTATAATAACGTACTTAAACTCAGACTGAAGTTTTTGATAACTGGCACTGGTGATTAAACCAGGTTTACTGAAATGGCATTAATTGGCCTAAGGAGGTGACATCTAAATTTCTGAATGATTTCAAATTCAAATTAATGGGATAACAGTAAACCTTTATTTTTCAGACATTTTTTGCAGCTTAGAAACCAGAAATCCCAAGAGGCCAAATGTGTGCAGTGACAGTTAGAAGGGCAGTTACAGCGTCAGCCGGTGACGATAATTCCCTGCGTCACATGACTGCACCGACAATGACATCATAATGTCACCTTTTGCTATGTGCAATTCCACTGGCAATGAGTATCAGTCTAGATTTAAGTTTTAATTTTTTCATTTATTTATTAAACACATCAAAGTAAATAAGCATGCAGTTGGATTTAATAAATATCTTGGGAGTTCGTTATAATAAGGAGCAATTAAAATATATCTCCATGTCTAACAGAATGTCATGTAACATCAATCGTCCACCTTCCGCTTGAAAAAATTGTGCTTACGTTTTCACGGACATCTGCTCAGGTTTTCAAGCAATTTCATCCAAAAATCTATAATTAACTTATATAATGTTGCTTACTGGCTGTGACCAAATGAATGGCGCTTTAAATAGCACGCTTTCCTCTGCAGTCTCGGGTCTCCCCCGTCCTTTATCACCAAATGCCACTTGATTGAACGAGATCATTCTTTCAGATGATAGTGTCGGCTTTAACACAACAGGCAGCAGCTATGAAAAACATATCTGTTTTACGAAAAAGAAATTTAAAATAATAACACAAGGCGTTTATATGCATTAGACATCTTCATTAGTAAAACCCCGGGCATTTCACAATCAACAGCTATAGAAAAGTTAATGAACCGGAAAACACGAAAATGAAAAATATAGTCGCGAGAATAACAATGATATTCAAAGCGTACCCGACAACAAAAACTATAAAATCTACACACCGCCGTATATAAGCACATACACATATATGTCTACTGATCATAATATTATCATTAATGATACTAATAATAATAATAACTACGCTGTGGTTATTATTTTTTATAAAAATAACGTATGCTTGATTATGTATGAGCATATCTATGTATTTATGGGTATGTTACCACATGTATCACACGCGAAGGAATTTGTTTGCAAACCTCCCTGCAAAATATGCAGCGGATTGAAAATATTCGTCAGGACAATTTACGTGGACACAGACAAAGCAGTGTAATTGCGCACATCTGAGCTCTTCTGTAAATCTCAAACCATGAGCACTTCTCATATTTAGGCTACAAATAACACAGAACCAAACTGTTCTGCTATCTCATTTCAAAATGGCAAGAATTACAGTAGATCTGTACTTTCTCCGCTAAATTGTTCACTAAGTTCAGTTCAACGCCAGTTTTTTTACCATGAGGCACATAATACAGCTCCTACAATACAGTCTAATGAAAGTCACGTTTTGTTTTAGAAAAATGTTTTCATCTGTAGCCTTAAGTCAGTTTTCAGTTTTGTAATTAATTGCTCACCAATTATCAAAAACTACCGCCTAGTGAGGTAAATTTAAACGATACTTGCATGTTAATTTATTACGTCTTGAAATGTCTGTTCATAAAGTTCAGTCGCTTGATTTTGTTTTTGTTCTTTATTTTGATCCTGCCACAGACGATGCGCACTGAATATAATGCAAGACGGTTTTGCAAAACATAACTTTACAGTCAACAGCGACATTGCATACAGCGAATGCATGAACGGTTCAAAAAGGAATATATCGAGGATTTGTTATCCTTACGTGTCAGCACGCGTGCCCAAGTACCCCGAAGTTAATAAGCTGGCGGCTCCTCCGTGCTTCTGCTCCCCCACCGCGATCCTGCGTTAGATACCGGCAGCTTCAAGCTGGAGCTCCACTCGCCGGCGAAGTGATTAAAGCCTCCCTCCACACGCGCTTACACATATTTTACTGTCGCCTTTTTATCCCCCATCCTTACTTGATCGCTCGCTCCCTCTCTTTTCGCATCCCATCAGCTGGAGTGTCTCTAATCTTAACGCGAAATACGTGCCACCCAGTAAAACACGGCAGAAACGTGTGGACGCGGACGGGAGGGGGGCTTGGGGGTCCATTTACGATTCAGGGCACGGTGCACTAATTTTACATTAATATCACCGCATTTTAGAAGTCCATCCGCTGTCTCTGTCAGACCCAATATTCTTCTCCTTGGACTGTACTCAGATTGGTCATAAGAAGTTAGCTACATCATAGGCCTACATAACGTAAACTCGGGTTCAAATCGTTTGTGACATGTGCCATTTTTCTGAATAGTACTTTGTAAACTGTTAAACTATTACTTAAAGTAACAACTGCTTATACGCATAATTACCTAAGGAGCGACCACATTTACCTCTATACATAAATTATACACAAATATTGCCTGTTCGTGACTTGCTCCTTTTCAGACTAGATTAATCGTCGGCAAAGGTGTATATTGTATGCACAATTTATTTCTTATTGGGTATATATTTAGATACACAATATATCCACTTCCTTTACATTCTCTCCTATTTTAATGTAATGTCTGTTCCAATTGAAGGTTGTGGTGTGTCCTTTTTATTACAAATAAGAGATTTAATGACTGAGTGCCAGATGACAACAACGGAAAGATTATTGCTTTGGAAGTTATGATTTGAATGTATGTTTTGACATTGCTTATATTTTAACATTTCTAATGCCATTTCTGTTGTAATATTATTGCTTATGAGATCATTGTAGGTTTCCTAAACCAATTTTGACAGCTCATGTGCTCAACAGTACTTACCAATATAGGTTACAACACAAGCAGCCATGACGGACAATCAGTTGGTCTGTTTACAACTGTTGCAACTGAGCTACCTGCTTCCAGAATAATATAACGGCATCCGTTATCCATTTCTCTAATTAAAACAGAAGATTGACAGTTTTCATTCCTGGTTCATTTTCCATTCAGTGCTCATAATCCCAGGTGTATTATCAGAACATCTGGCTAATGTGATCACTTCTTGCCATTCACTGGACCAAAACTGATTAACCGCATAGCCTTAAAATATACATATGTCTATACATGACAATTGTTAAGATTATCGAGTTGCATTAGACACATATATTCATCCATCTTCTTTAACTGCTTGCACAGTGCAAGGTCACATTGATCACAGAGTCAATTGCAGGGAACAAACACAATTAATAATTTACAGATGCTGATTCACCAAACTACAAATATGGGGAGAAAACATGCAAAATCCACAAACTTGCAGCCATGATTAATTAATTATGTATTTATATGGCACTTTGGAATCTGTGAAATGAAAATTAAGTTTAGGCACCATCTTGGAAA
This sequence comes from Paramormyrops kingsleyae, assembly GCF_048594095.1. Taxonomy (NCBI): domain Eukaryota; kingdom Metazoa; phylum Chordata; class Actinopteri; order Osteoglossiformes; family Mormyridae; genus Paramormyrops; species Paramormyrops kingsleyae. Next base: position 11,517,276 of record NC_132798.1, on the reverse strand, counting down.
CTTTGTACTGGTTGGAATTGGCAATATTGGTTCTTTCGAGGGGTTATATAAAATTGAATTATTTTTCACAATTTCTGCCAAATTCTGCGGCCTTCTCCCTGCTCTGTGAGCCGTCCCACAGAGGCCTGTCAATACTGAAAATAATAAGAGCAGCATCTTTTCATCCTGTGAATTTGGGAAAACTCTGGCATAGTTTCCGTGCCCTTAAGGAACTTTATAGGGGAGTTCGATTTACACGTGGACTGACCTGAGGCAAAGAGAGCTGTGAGGCTTCTGAGGCTCGCTTCCTGGTGTTTGGCTGTCTGGGACGAGCCCTACGCATACCGAGATGCACCCAGCGGTAGTGTGTGTCCTCCTGATTCACGCTACGGAGTGCAGAGTGACACGCAGGACAGAAGAGTGCCAAAGCAGAGAGAATCTCTCAGCTCCGCTGTGAAACTCCAACATTCAGGTAGTAATGAAAAGGGTTTGACTGAAAACATGATCTGGCCCGGCAGAAGTCAAGAAGACAAGCAGACACGCTCTGAGTGCTTCTGTGAAACTTACAGCCTGAGCCACATGCTCTTCTTAACATCAGATTTTTCTTTGTGATACAATTAAAAATTTTTGGTCTGTGGTCCTCGTCCTGTCCAGAGTGCAATCCCTTGAATTGTGTCCTGTGCTATCTGCTCGATGAGCAATTAAATACTGAGCAATACTACTTATGTCTATTTATGTACTACAGAATGTAATACAACGATTTCTTTGACATTCTCAGCATTGTTGTAGTTTATTGTAGCTAATTATTTGTTTATACTGCCTATGACTGTCAAAATGTCTTTTTTATGCTCTAAATGTGAGTGGTGTTTCTGTAAACCTTCAGTTTCCTTCGAGACTGAGAATGTACCCAAGAGTGTAGGAAACGCTACACTTATGGAAGATGGGTGGACAGTCTGTGGTTTTCTTCAGGAAATTTGAAATGTTATTTCAAAATTTTGCAAGTGAATGCCCCCACATTCTCAACACCAGCTTTGATTTGTTATTTGTAAAATTCACAGAAAAACCATAGCAGTTGTTAAATTGTACTTAGTTTCATATGTTAGGAAGGAGCATGCCCTTTCTTAGTTATTCTTGGTGAGAAGCTTTGGCAGCTTGATGGATGCATGTTTAATACAAAGTCATGGCAAAAGCAACCACCAGCAAATGATTAGTTATTCATGTCTATCAGAGCCCGAAGTTTGTCTAATGAGGCGTGTAGCTCTGAAGGGGACACGTATGTTGGTTAAGGCTGCCCAGCACTGATCAATGCACCGGGAAAGAACGATAACCAGGTGAATATTACTCAGAGAAGGTGATTTCCTGGAGGGACGGCAAAGCTTCCTCATGCGAGATATTGTCTCATGGCCCTTCCTTTCATTTATACAACTTCACTGTCTGCCCTTTACTTTTAACACATATCTCGCACTTCTTTGTATGCATATATATATATAAACCTGAATCCCTTTTCCTTTCAAGTTTCTGTAAGAGTAAGATTCAGAAAAGGATCAGAATATGAAGAATTTGTTTCTAACTTACATCAGTAAGCCGCAATCCTCCAGGGAGCCATAGGAATGGCCTCCTTGTCTTCTCCTGTTGCAACATAGTGTGTATGCACACACACACACACACACACAAACGCACACACACGCACACACACACACACACAAACACACACGCGCACTCAAGCCCATCGCCGATGATTAATTTCGTATAGAGAGTGAACAGTTTTTATACTGAAAGGTCAGACTATGGTTCTTGATAAAGGCTCTTATCTCGTAATGGAGTATATTGTTGTTGTTTTTCCAAAAACTGTTTGCGCCTAACAATGGACATAAATAATTTACTGAACTCCCAAAACGTGGTTATTATTATTATTATTATTATTATCATCAATGGTAGTAGTAACAGTAGTATTATTATAATTAGCAATAGTATTGGAAATTAGTATTATTGTTGTCATTGTTATTACTGCACCTAACTTTTCCCACCAGTGTTAAGAATGTACAACAAACAACATACTATACTGTACACCATCATACAGAAAAACAACAGATGAGTCAACGTCACGCATTTGCCCTGACAGTCATAGTGTTAAATAAAGGGGGCAGAGATTCCGATGCAGGCATGCAGCAGGTCCAATGCAGGCATGCAGCAGGTCCAATGCAGGCATGCAGCAGGCCCAATGCAGGCATGCAGCAGGTCCAATGCAGGCATGCAGCAGGTCCAATGCAGGCAAGCAGCAGGTCCAATGCAGGCATGCAGCAGGTAAATCTGTGTGAAGCCGACAGCCTGTATGAAGCTGCTTGTTTGGAGGGGAAAAAAAACATTTTTTCACCCATATTTAATGTTTTTTACACTAAGCATATAGGAATGTATTACAGTCTTAGGTTGCAAAATAAAATGTTTACCGTCAATTATCATTACTAAACCTATATTTGCTCACAAAAAATACAATTTAATATTTTAATTAATGCAAATGAATGGAAACGCAATAAAAAACAACAGGAATTTCTTATGTTCTCCGAAAATGTACCGATATTTTGGATAGCTTGAAGAACATTTTTTCTGCTCTCAAACCTCCCCTCAGGGGTACCCCAGCCATTCCATATACTCGCAAAATTTTTAAATAAATTTTGAAATTGATAAAAGAGTGTAATGGAATAAATAAGAAAAACGTATTTCTCTGGAGAACTTTGGTTTGTTGGGGGATGGGTTCGTCAGTTTCCAGAAATAAACGATATATTTTCAAGCTACTGGGGAAAAAAATATTAAATGTGGTCTGCTGATTGATCTCCCAGCACAGCCCCATCCCCCCACCCCCCACCCCCCCACCCCCTAGCAAAAGTTGGCATGCAGCTAGCTAACAAGCTAAGAATTTGACAATAGGTTGAGCATACGGGGGTGTTAAGATCTCCAGCCATTTAAGGGGGTCCAGGGGGTTATGTTGACTGGTTTTGATTATCGGGAGGGATACAACCCCCTGCCCCCATAATTTACGCCCATGATCATGTATAATCATCCGGTGTGTCACATTTTTGCACAACGTTTGCCGGTCTGCAGTCATAGAAATGTAGAAAGTTTGATTAATAATATTGGTAGCATGTAATGTTGACTGGGAGCACCATGTCTAAGGAGCTGAAGAACACAGTTAGGGTGCAAGTCAGTATCTTAGTAGGAGCAGCATTGTTGTTCCCCATCTTTGCTTCTGTGGAGCTTTTTGAATTCTGACAGCCCCTCTCACAGCCCCACAGGCAAATAAATGACCATCCAGAACATGGCGTTTCACCTGGCGGGGGGGCTGTGTGCAGGTTTATCTGGTGCTGCTTTCGCAAATATGTATGGTCAGGCATGTATGTTTTCGTGTGTGTGTGTGTGTGTGTGTCTTCGTCGGTATCTGTGTATCTGCGCTTGTTTATTAAATGGAAGAGATATTATGCGGTGTGTTCCCGTTGGTGGTTCATTCGATCTCCAGAACTCAGAGGTCACCGATAAGATCGCTCTCATCTTTCTCGTCTGTGGAGTTTTCTTCGCTGCCTCTCTCCCACTCTCTCGCAGGTTGGTGCCCTTACTCTAATCGCTTTGTGCTGGCTATCTATCATCCCCTGTCCCCTTTTTAGACTTTGTTTTTTTTTTCATAACTCCAGGTGCCTCCTTTTTTCTCTTGCTGTCACTTTAAAGTTTCATCCCGTGTTCGTCAATGTCGGCTCTGTTGCCACATCAAGAGAAGAGGCCCGGACGATGGCATGGCTGTTTCTATTGCTGCTTTTCAGGTGTCAGTTAGACTCCAATAGGTCACATCATCTGAGCAACATGTCCTGTCAGCCTGTGATGATGTCAGAGCCTTTGGACATGGGAGTGTGAGCAATACGCCCACCTGCGAGCCAAAATTATCCCCATTTGTTGGTGTTATGAAGCGTTTTATGCCGGTGGCTTCATTTCCAAAGTGCCTCGCCGGCGTGGGATAGGAATCCCACCTCCTTTCCCACTCAGGTCCGGATCTGAGGGATTTCTCATGGGGCCGGGAAGCGCAGCATCCCGCACAGGCAAGCGGACAGTCGCGAGGCCCGGAGGTGACCATCCATACTGCACAGATGACCCAGATAATCGCCAAGGTTTATCCCTCACAATGTCTGGCTGCGTCCTTCGCTTTTCGATTTCAGAAACAAATCACCCACATCTGTAGCTATTTGTTCTAGCATCCACCTCCGTCAGTCTCACTCCTCTCTCAGCATCAGTCATTGCCATGTGTTTGTGCTTCAACATCCATAAAAAATCACCAGTGATCTCGGCGCCTGCCGGGAGCCCAGCTCACGGCTGTGACAGTCAAGTGATGGGAATCCCCCCCCCCCCCCCAAGTAACGGCAGGCCCCTGCCAGCCCACACATCGCTCGGGGATAACATTTTATTTATATTCTTCTCTCTCTTTGTAAATTCAGTAGACAGCACCACTTTGGGGGGAAAAGCGGATAATGTAAATCACGGCGTATAATGAGTTTCCATCCAAGCAAAAAGTCTGTGTTGTTTTATATTTTTATGCATGTGTATGCAACGCAAATTACTTTATCTTTTCAAGCCACAGTTGAAGTCACCATGACAACCCATGGTTTTATTGATTCCTCCAACCAGGGGTCAAATACCTTGAAATGGGCAGCAGTATATCACTGTACGAAGAATGTGACCCAACAAAACTTAACGGTGATCGTACTATTTGAAAATAAGGGATTTAAAGGTTATCTGCGTAATCAGGCGGTATCGACATTGGGTATGCGGGTTGGAGGGTTAGGGTTACGGTTGGGTTTAGGGTTAGGTTTAGGTGTTTCAGACCACGCGTTTTTCTTAGTGGATTGAAAGCTAGGGCACAGAGTGGCTCTAATCCAGATCTTTGGCATAGAAAATTCAGCCTGCAGCTACTTTACATAACATTAAGACTTTTACTAATGTATACAGCTGAAGCACCTGCATATACAGATACAGTAAATCCAGGAAATCCACCTACAGTCTCACTTATCCATCATTCTGTGTTCTGTCTTTAAAAGAGTAAATGCGTCTGATTTAAACCCGGCCCCTTTTGGACTCTCCAAATGGGTGGCAAATGTTCCAAATTACCGTTATTACCATGTACTCAGTATTCCAATAACGTGCATCTTTAGTTGTGTCGTCGGTTAATGCGAATCAATACGCATGAAAACGACATACGTGACAAAGCACTGAGACGGCGAGCGTCTGGGGACGAGCCTCTGGGGACGAGCCTCTGGGGGGCGGTGGCATGCAGCTCGTTCGAACCACGCCAGCCTGTAATGTGGCCATTAGTGCTGATGGCAGTGTTACCCATTACTATGGGGTCATTTCATTTCAGGGCTCGGAAATGGCCTCCACGGTATGGTGGCTGAGGACCCAGAGAGGAGAGCTCTGTGATGTAGTGGGGCAGCATCCGCCCTTGTCCTGAGCCTTTGTGCCCAACACATAGGCATAGTAACCGATTGCAACACACACACACATATTCCCCAGCTGAGTCTCTCACGCAGACTCTCTTTATTCACACGCTCATACATTTTCACCACAACCGTGGTTAAAAAAAACATAATACATAAAACATTTTGCATTTATGATGGAATATCACAGTATGCCAGAGTCACTATTCCCCATGAAACTGGCTCATCTAGAAAGCAAAACCAGGAATTACAGTTTGTTTCATGTATACTGCCCATTTTGTTATGCTACCGTGGAATTCTAAAGCGGACCGCATGGACAGACCGTCGTGTGTCTTGCTCGTGTCCGCAGACAAGGAGATCTCCAAGCTCCAACACTCGGTAAAGAAAAACAATGAACTGCAATAGTGACACACCTGCAGGTGATGGTGATCGTCCTTTATCTGGTCTTTTAGATAGCAAATTACATAGCAGATATCAACAGAAACTCAACAACTCTGGCATGCGCTATCCATACTCGCTGCTGACTCACCTTTTCATACTTTACAGCATTAGTTGCAGCGTAGAAGATATCCCTGACCGGAAGTATTATAACATCATCAACTCTCTAGGACACACCATGTTTAGATGCATACAAGTGTTTTCTAACAGGTCATAAACATGGGACTGGTGTATGGCAAATTCCCAGAATTCCTAATTGTATTGAAGGTAAGTGTTTTGGCCTTATCTTATTAATGGTGCAATGTCTATTGACAGGCAGACAGTACGTAAAACAATTGTGTGTAAATCGCAGGGCTAAAATATTTTATCATGATTTTTTCATATCAAATTATACCGATACCTAACATGATACAATCCAAGTCATTATTTCTTTACTTCAATACTCCATTTTTATGTAAAATTCCCTGAGAATTGCCCATAAACGGGTTCAGAATGTGAAAAAAGGCAACGTATTTAACTGACTACAAACTGAGATCTAATTTTACAGTTTTTCTTAGTCATTTTGGTACATTTCTCTAATCATCCTTAACTTTTGAAAAACAGTAAGTGCATCTCGAAACAATTCACACAATCAGCACCACACGATGGACTGATTACCTGCAAAAGCCTTTCTCAAAATCCTTAGTTTATCCCTCAAAAGTAAATATTTGTGTCAATGCCACTGCACGTTTTTTTTAACTGCCACTGGTATGCGCGAGCATATTACTCCAATTTTAGCCTCGCTTCACTGGCTTCCTGTCCAGTTTCGAATCCAGTTTAAAATTCTTTTACTTGTATTTAAGTGCCTTAGTGGCTGTGCCCCTCCTTATTTAGCAGAACTGCTTCACCCATATGCTCCATCTCGATCAATTAGATCAGCAGACCAGCTGCTTCTATCCGTACCAAAGGTAAATCGTAAACTAAGGGGCGATAGAGCTTTTGCGGTAGTTGCACCAAAACTCTGGAATGATTTGCCATTGGATGTGAGGCAAGCTCCATCTCTTGTTGTTTGTAAATCTCACTTAAAAACCCATTTTTACTCTTTGGCTTTCGGTCCAGTGTGTTGTGGTGACTGAGATTCATCCTTTTCCTTTTTCCTTTCGTGTTTGATTATTCTTTTGCTTTAATTGTTTTTGTGTTTTTTTGGTTGTGTTTATATTTGTGTTTGTTATATGATGTACAGCACTTTGGTCAGCCAAGTGGTTGTTTTTATAAGTGCTTTATAAATAAATTGGTATTGGTATTGGAACTTATCAGTGCCACCAGAATGACAAGTCCTTGTGCCATCATTCAAGAACAAGATGGTCGATGCTTAGCCATGTTGTCAATATAACAGTATTATTATATATTAAATACTTAATATATAAGTATTTTCCAATGTAAACTACAGCTAAGGTTTTGATGACAATGATTGAAAATGCACGAAGTTGGACTTTTTCTGTATGACATCAATGATATCAATTTTAACAGTACAAAGTTAAAACATACTGTACATATACTGTAACGCACACATATGTATACATATGTAGACACTATAAATATGCATACATATGTGTGTGTGCTACATTATATGTAAAGTACATGTCTGTATAAAGTATATTAACTGTATACTATAAAATGCAAGTGGATTGCTGTAATATGAAGCGTTGCAGTAAGCATACAGCATTACAGTACAGGGCACATTATTGGATTATATGCCTGTTGTCTCTATGAAACGTCTGAATGACTGAGGACACGGTTGTTCTCCCACCATTCAGCTGCACCCCTTGACCAGCCTCCACAACTGTGGCCCTTATTTCATCAGCAACGTGCCTCTGATCTTGGCCTCTTCTACCTCTACCTCTGTTTTGCCTCGCTGCCCTTCCACCATGCAGCCTTACTCCTCTTCTTCTTACCGGCTGTTGACTTTGTTCATTTCCTTGTTGTTCTTCCATTGCCAGATTGTAACACTGTGTTGTGCTCCGTCAATATATGCTTCCCAACTGAAGATTCATGAGATGTACCTCTGAGCTATTTTAGAGAACTGGTTGATCACTGGTCGATCTAACGCTTCAAACATTTCCCTCTATTGGTGAAACTCAAAAATTCCACTGAAAGGAATTCATCAATTCAGGACACATTTATATAAAACTGTAATAGAGATGAATAGAGAATATGCTTGATAGATTATCACAACTGGTTCAAGCATTTTGCATGTAACGACTTATACAATGAACTAATGCCTGGATGTTTTGGGGGGAAAGACTATTCAACAGAGTGTATTATACTATACAATCTGACCAACATGATATAAACAATTGGTAATGCAGGAATCAGCAGATGATTGTGCGTAATCATTTGTATGACTGTGCCAAATCATTTGCAATCTGACCAAAAGAATGAGACTTTATTTAAGATGTGCACAAGTGACTCGACAATGTGGAGGTTGTACACATCTGAGAAATGTATCAAAACAACTGAGAAAAACTGTAATAGATAAACCATACATATAAATAATACACGCTTGTATTCAGTGGGCTGCCAATTCTATGCAATGTTAATCTAGGTTGATCACCTCTATGACGTCTCAAGCATATTTAACAGTAATTTGCTCAAAATCTAAATACCTTGCCGCTGCATTTTCTACGGAGTAAGTCGTTGCTTTTGGAAAAGGCTGCAAGCTTGACTGGCACTAAAAGAACAGACCAAACAATTTTTTGCATGTGTATGTAAAATTGTTTTCAACCGCTTTGTCAAGGCAAATTAAGCAGATAAAAAAACAAGCTTAGCCTATATGTGATTCACAAATTCTACATAAAATTTTCCCAAATATGTATTTTTGAGAAATGATTCCAGCAGATTATTTAAAGGTTAGAGATCCCCTTTTCTCTGCCCTTGACCCAGGACCCAGGGACAAGTGACATGGTTGTCACCTCCCCTTGCCTGCGGCCCTCCACAGAGGGATGGATTTTTGCTGAACGCCAACTGGACAAGTCTAGTCAAAAATCTAGTCCAACGTGCATTTTTTTTTTGCTAACCAGCGGGCTGGGATTCAGGTTTTTGTATTCGCCTGCCATCTGAACGACTTGCCCCAGGCGGGTGACTGCGCTTATTTTCCATCCCTGAGGCCAAACCAAAACACCATATGATTTAGCTGCTTTAAATCATTAAAAGGAGAGAAATCACCTCAAAAGGAATGATCACTGACAGGATTTCTGAACCTATGAACACACCAGGATGAGCCGTACACACGTGCCTAATCTCATCAGTGTAAGGTATGAGAGGCACACTGTGGTATTCAATGACAGAGTTCAATGACAGGGTAATGAAGGTGAGTCTATCCCTCATCTCCCTGCTGTAATCAATACTCCTTTAATCACATAAAAAAAAATTTATTAACCTGCTTGGTCTCAGCAATCAGCAGAACCGTTTATTCGTCTGTCTTTGGAAAAAAAACACGACCAAATTAAGCTGAAACATGGGTAAAAACAACTAAAGTTTTAGAGCTTGCTTTCCATTCCCAGGACCCCTACTTTTTAATTAAATAGAATATTTATACTGGAAATGTAGCTGCTCAAGGTTCCAGATATGAATCAGGTCTCAGTCTGATGGATGGATGGATGGATGGATAATATAAAGATCAATAAAATGTTTTGGCATATATGGTGCATCTCTTAGTATAACTGCACTCATTCCCTATAATCCAGTACAATGGCTACTCAGAAAAATTTGTAGCCCCCTGACAAAATGCCATGTTGCCCCCCCCCCCCCACATATAATTTAATGTATTCAGGGGCCCCTGTCACGTGCTGCCCCCCACCCCCAAATCAGCTGAGTTATCCATGCTCCTCCGATACCCTTGCTTACAGTAGGGGATCCACATCATCGGGAATTTTAGTGATATTGAGAACAAATGCTCCCAGGATTGTATATTGTTCTTTTTTTAGGTTTGGACAGAATATGGACAAAGTACAATTACGGCCATTTATGCACTAATTTATGCATTGAGTGTGTTCTTCATATTTTAATTTAGAATTTCTTTCTGACATATTGGAATATGGGTGATTTGTTTTTCTTAATTGAAAATTCCAAGCTGCCCTTAAATCTGTTAAATGGTAGTGACATCTAAGTTATTGGAATCTTAATTGTAAAAATACTTTGCAAAGTCAGGTAGTTTCAATTAAAACAAATTTCTCCAGCATTCAACATCAGCATTAATTTGAATGCACTTTGGCCAGGAAATTACAATAACTTGTAATTATACTAATTTGTTCAAATCAATTAATTAGGAATAAATTAATATATTATTTATATTATTATTTATTTCGTATATATAGTATATTTTGAGAATCAGTGAAAGGAAAGGTAAATAATTGTAAATATTAACCAAAACAAAATAAATGGAAAAAAGTTAACAGTTCCTTCCTCACAAGAGCAAGAAAATGGCTCATAATCAGTCAGCTGGGGTTTTGCACTGAAAGAAGACAAATTTAATAAAAATTCTAATATAGTGGGGGGGGGGGATATGGGGTGCTACAGCCAAGCCCAACCCCCTTAGCACTGTTCATAATAATTAGTTAAATTGTAAAAAAAGATCATGTGAGATATGTCATTTATTTTATATTAAACCATAGAACTGAATGACTCTCATTAAAATACAGGCCTGGTTCCAGCTTTCAGCAGTTTGGTGAGTCACAGGATTATCTGGGGGGGTGGAACTTGCTGACTCAGAGTGACCAGGCTGCCAGCAGATTGATCTGTGGACCGGATTTAATAAGTTTAACCATTCAATTTTTCCAAAACAACTGTGGATGAGCCAAGCCTATGACTGGGCGGGCCAAATGTGTGAGTGTGCTGGGCAGGCCCCCAGCTCCACCCCCCCATGAAGCTGGGCCTGTTGAAAAAAAAACTTAATTACTTAATTGGTGCTCTTTAAATGTTTCAGATAAACTCCGTACAATTTAACACATTACAGAATGCTGCCATTTCTGGTTTGCATGCTATCACTGGATTTTATGCACAGTACATCTAGTCAAATATGTCACTGGTCAAACAGCATCTGAAAGTCTTTTCCAGGTCTTTTCACCAGAGCAGTACATCAAAAGCCTGTTCGGCTACACCTGCAATGACATACTATTCCTTCAAAATGATATCACCCCCCTCCCCCACCACCACCATAAAACTGGACATTTTTTTCTTACATATCGTTCAACCTCAAGCAATCATTGGCTTTTTAAAACCTGGGAAATGTCAAGTGGATAAAAATACAAGCAACATATTGTTGCAGCTTAGATAACAGCGTCCCAAAATAATTTTTAAAAGCATCACGCCAGGGGGGGAATGCCAGTAGCAGTCGGGGGTGAAGATGTTCATCATTGACCTTACGGCTTCCTCGACTCACATGCCACAGCTTGTTCCCCACGCACGCAGATCGGCAATAACTGCACGCAGCCGCATGGGAGACGTCAGCACGCTGTCCTGCGCAGGGCCCCCCCCAGACGTTAAATGCAGACATTTCCACCCTGGTGATGTCACCTCGTACCTTCCACCCACACTCATGGTAGACAGATGCCAGACCTAATCTTTCTGACTCTAAAAGTCCACCTTTTCTGAAAGGCTGTAAAAAAACAACACCTCCAGTTTAGATCCATAAATCGAACTTAATACAGACATACAGCCTTCATATATACATGTTATTCATGCTTTTTTAGAGATTGTGCCTTTTTTTTTGTTTGCATAAAGCCCACACGCAACAAAATTGGTCACAGGGGCTCAGCCTGCTGTTAGGTAGGAATTCAGTCGGGGAATAGAGGGTCTTATTAAATGCACTGGACCTGAGCGGTTTCTGTGGTTTCATTTCAGAGCCTGGGGCACAGTGGCCACAAACCGGAATAGAGATGGCGTGGGGGGGGGGGGCTTCTAGCACTGCAAATCAGTGCGATAGAGAGCTAAATGAGAGTGGCTTGTTTTTCTTCCGAGGCTGGCACACTGCATTTACTAAAAACGAGTCCAGTAGAGTGTAGCATTTCGGTGTGTATTAACATCTGCAGACCATCCCTGCTGTTTGCCTGAACCTTGAAGCACTTCCTAGATCTCCCCAGAGGGGGGGGGGGTGCTTTTTATCATTGAGATGGAGGGCTACAACAAAATGGATTTTCTCTGCTACCTTTAAACTCAGTAAATCCCCCAGTGTACCTGCCTCTACATGAAATGCCAAAATGCCCCCAGAAATCCTTTGCTCCACTACACTCTCCACTGATACTCTCCCACACTTTGCTTTCCATATGGTGAAGACATATGGTGCTATGCAGACAAATAAGACACCAGGAAGCCCTTAGTGGAGTGATACCGGTTATACTCTGCTGTAGACCAAAGTCAACTACAGTCAGTGTCCTCTCTGCTTCTGGCATATACCAAGCCACTACGACTGAGCTACTAAGACTAGAGAAATTCCATGATTTAGCATTTCGTACAACATTGGTCACTGTCAGAAATTCTATGCCTAGGAATTTCAGTCTGTCCTCCCACAAATGTCATCCAGACAAAACTACAAGATCATGCTCTTAAAGGTGAAATATGCCCTTCTGTATGCGTGCCAAGAAGTGTTTTTGGTGAAGATGACCGTGTCATGCAGAAATTATTGTCCTTTCATTTATGATTGCGTGTGCGTGGCTCACCAAGCATTTGGCTGCTAAAAAGCATCTCTGCCTGATATATGGTTAAGATCGCTCAGGTCACGTTTATTGGGATTTGCATACATATATCTGCTAACATTAGTACAAAGCTGCTACTAAGCCATTTAAACTTAGCTCAAGGTTTAAATGAGGATTTAGTGATTCAGGCTTCCATTGTTAGCAGCTTTGAACTCAGGGCATACTCACACTTGGCCCAGTTGCCTTGTACCATGCCCGAGGGCAATTGCCCCCCCTCCCCGCTGCTCTGTGCTCGCATTGCACTTAACGGTCCTGGCCTGAGCACGCTTTTGTCATCACTGTGCAACTTTTTTTGTGTCGAAGAAAAGATAGCAGGAAGGAAAGCACTTCACAATGGAATTCATGATTAATGCCCTTATTTTGTGGCTTATATGGAGTCGTTTTGGTCACAATTACACACAGAGATTTATCAAGTATGCAATGTAGTGATTTTTATTTATTTGTGCAATACGAAAATAGTCTCACATTTTACCAAATTTCTTAGAGTTTTTGTAGAGTAGGGTTACACGCTATACCAGTACTGAGAAGATACTGTCGTATCATATTTTTCAAAGCTGTTCGGTATTACATCTCTTATTAGTACCAGTACTAATTACACTATCACAGACATCGCTAACCACTAAATCACAACCATGAATTCAATATATCCAAACCACTGCCAAAACTCAAAAGCATCATGCTACTGTACATAGATAGTATAGCCTATAGATAGCTAGTTCAATATGATCTCCCAATAGGATCTTATCATATAGTAAGATCTTATAATATAGAGAACACGCTACATTAATATAATCAAACTAGAATCTGTACCTACAGAAACATGGTTGTACATATGACACATGCTTCTATCCCTAGAATAGGCTGCTAACACGTTATAGAGCTATTGATGAGCCTTCTCTTAATTAACTTTCAAGCTAAGAACTACCCAACTTGCAGCCATGGATTCACAGGTGCTGGTGCAGAGTGTCATGCCCCGGTCGTCCGATCCTCCCGTGCACCACGCCCCCCGCTCTACATCGTGTGGAATACCCGTGTTCCCAGCGGTTCCTCGTCATGTTAATTACTGTGGTGTATTGAAGTCCGTGTCTGTGTGCCTTTCGTTAGTCCGGTCGTTAACGTTGTGCCGTTGTGACGTCAGTCCTGTGTGGTACTCCAAGTTCCCCGAGTTGCCTTTCCCAAATAAACCCTTTGTTTCCCCGTATCTCTTGACTCCTGTATCTGCTTCCCCGCTCCGTACCAGTGTGCCATGACACAGAGGCCTATCTCAGGCATCAAGGAGCAAAAGGCAAGGGTTCCAGCGTTTCATCAGGCCCTACCAAATTCATTGGTCATTACATAATAATGCGAACAAAAATCACATAAACCTTCCCAAATTCTCAGACATTGTACCTTACCATATAAAGAATCGGCTAAGGAATTTAATGATTCAGACAGATGCAATGCTTTGATAAGTTGGTATTAAAAGTGTGTTTTTGCCAGCAAAAGTTAGATTAGTAGGACAAGAATCATTGAAAAGCCACAATAAATGAAGGACATTGATCTAGTGTGGCAGTTTGGCACTGCTTGTCAATGTTGGTGTCTGCCAGCCGCAGGAAATATAGTGAAGGATTTCAACCTTCCCAATGTTTGTTTCCCTTTTCCTTCATCTGTTGGACCGTTTGTTTTGCATATAATGCATTATTAATTTAAGTTAATAATGGCACATACAAAATAGGTACTTAAATGATTCATATTTCAAAATTTATTTGGATCAGTTTGTTTTGGACATGGTACATCTCCCTGCACCCTAAAACTTCTGTTTTGCCGGTGGTTTCAGGCAATGGCACAATGTTGGGTTTTGGTGACTTCATGTTGCGCCATTGACTACGAGCTCCGTCTCAGCAGATCTCTCCAATGTGGAAGTCCAGATGGTCCTGATCAGACTTATCACACTGCTAGAAAGGCCAGCTGGGTTTTTAAAGGTCATGAGAGTATATGAGAGCTCAAAGCATAAAGCATTTCTGAGTTCCCACTATGGTGCACTTTAATGTTTATTTGTGTTTTGTTTCTTAGCATATAGGTCCTCACAGTTATTCTAAACCCGTCTGAGATTTGTTATTATAAATGGGATTTAATAGTAATTCATTGTAAATGTTTGACTTAATAAAAGCCATGAATGAACTACAGTTGTTTTAATAAAAGCCCTGTTTTAACTATTCTTTCAGCCCTTGCTTCCATTCTATGGGATCATCGTTCTGTACAACAGAGCAGAACTTTTTATTTGTTTTATTTTATTTTATTTTATTTGCTTTTCAGGTGCCTCAGTGCTACTCCAGCCAGCATTTATCCTGTGTGGCTTGTTCCTCTCTTCACATCATGAATCCACATAAAAACAGAGCCCCACTTGTGTGAGGAGCAAAACTGGGCAGGCTTTCACTAAAACAATGAGAACAATCTGGAACCATAAGATAAAACGTATTCCCTCTTTAATGCCCATGTGGTCCTTAATGAAACACTAGAATAGCTAGAATAGGGGATGGAGGAAGTTTGCCTAGTCTGAGGATGGCATCACTATCTTTCCTAATCTTCAAAAAAAAACAGTCACATTCTTAATGAGTACTAATAGCTTCGCTCTGTGTGTGGAGTTCTCCACATATCAGGCCATGCAGAGGGATGAAAATTCCCCATAATGTGTGACTGGGTGTGTATGTGGATTAGGTTTTTATTACATTGTGGGGACCAAATGCCCCCCACAAAGTCATAAAAACCAGTTGTGGGGATCATTTTTCAGGTCCCTGCAAATGTCTAAGAATGCAATCAAAAAACGAAAAATGCCAAAAGTCTTGTATTTTGTTCGGTTACTTATGGTTAAGGTTGTCATGTTGGTATTACAGTTTTCCCCATAGAAACACATGGAGAGTCCCCACAAAGATATAATTACAAATCTGTGTGTGTGTCTGTAGATGTGTATACACGTATATTACATTATGGGGACCAACTGTGATAAAAAAAAAAAAAACCTGTCATTTTCATGTTGTGAGGACATTTTTTTAAGTCCTCACAAGGGGAAATTGAATTTTATAAAAAATCTGTGACTGATCAAAAAGCTAAAAATGGCAAAAGACTACTTTGTTTGGTTACTTATGGTTAAGGTTAGGACTGGGTAGGGGTTAAGCTTGTCATTGTTGGGGTAGGGTTTTTCCCACAAAAATAAATGAACTGAAATAAATGAACACACACAGAAATATGAATACAAACATGTACTTGTGTGTGTGTGTGTGTGTGTGTGTGTGTGTGAGCGGGTTTACCTATCCTTATGGGGACATAATGTCCCCATAACGTGATAAATAGCCTATCTGTTTTTTTTTCCCTTATGAGGACAGGTTTCCTGGTCCCCATAAGGGAAAACTCTATTTCATAAAAATCGGTGACTGCTATGAAAAAACTAAAAATGCAAAAACTCTTGTATTTTGTTAGTTTAATTATGGTTATGGTTAGGGCAGGGTAGGGGTTAAGGTTGTCAATAGTTAGCATTAGCATTTTTCCCATTGAAATGAATGAGCGGTCCCCATAAGGATATGTATACCCTACATGTGCAAGCGTGTGTGTGTAAGTGAGCCTTGTAATGGACTGTCCAAGGTGCTCCCCAGAAGCACCCCCCACCAGTGACATTGTACTGCATAAGCAATTGGAAAATGGATGGATGGTGGGATGGATCAGTGGATGGTTGGATAATCATCCTCTTCAAAATCATGCTCCTTATACTGACATGTAAAAGAAAATGTTCACAGAGACCCAGAACCTGGCATATTGTTAAGACCAGCAAACCATTTACCTGAGGTTAAAACCGCAAAATGTTGTGGCCATCAAAGATCATCGAAGACCAAAGTAATCCTAAGGATACAAGGTTTTATTTTTTAATTCTACAGATAAGAACCAAGCCCCAACCTGTCCTGCAGCACCCCTGTGTGGACAATTTTCACAAAATATGTTTTCACGATTAATAAGCAGTTTTAACTTCATTAACATGTGCACGTTTGAGTTCATTTAATACATAAAAGCACAGGTTAACATAAATAATCTGATGCTTTGCATCAGAAGCATGAGACATATTGCTATTTCAAGAATCTTATTTCCTTCATATTAGAAATCGGTTCTAATCTGAGGGCAGGTATTCATGTAAAATATGACGTGCGCAGGACTATATAGTAAACATGAACTTGCCAGCTGAACAGTCAACAGAATTGCAACTATAATTCCAAATGAAGGACAAACTCGGAGCATAACAAAAGCCAATAACTGGAGCCTTCATTATTATATGGAGGGCGCGTCATGTGACTGAGTGACGTGGTGTCCAATAAAACTAGCTCATGTCTCCTCCAAATGCACTTTCACAGGCAAACCCATTACGGAATTGCAGACTCATAAATTTTTAGTCCTCTATGTGACAAACAATGACACTTAAGGTGCATATAATTTTAAACACCATAACACCTTGTATTACTTAATATTCAGGCACATTTATAAAGCGCGGAAGTGTAAATATTACACACACATATAACAGCAATTTCTTCGTCTGCTGTAAACCAACGACCATGCGTTACAAGGAAATTAATTTGTAATGTACGATTTCCGTGAATTAAAACACAGGCACCTTAACACGTTTTCTAGGCGGAAAGATTGGTGGTGTATCGCACATGCGCAGCGTCCCCAAGCATCCCGGAAGCGTTCTGCGCGCTGATGTCGGTATTACACACCACATTACCTGAAAAACAACACGCTCAGCAACAACACGGCCGTAATCTTATCCTATTGCGAACGGCTACAGTTACTCAACAGTCCAGAATAACTTAATCGCGGGAAGTTTTTCTTTCAAGCGATTTTCAAGATTGCCATCAAGGCATCTGGGGATATGACTTGCTTAAACTTTCGTTGGACGTGCTAGCGACCACCTTCCACATTCTTTGCAGGAAATTGTCGGATCCTTCTTGATACTTTAATAACCAGACTTAACCAGTACGTTTAAACGCCTAAATATCAAATATATTACGTGGTAGCCTTACCAGTTCAAACAGTACTGTATATACTTACGTACTGACATATTGCATTAAAGATGGGGATACCATTGAACTCTAGCTAGTTTATCTGTTAGATGTGTAGTGCAATGTGGATTTAATTTGTAACTGCGCTCTTATTTGGTTGTAAGCTGGTTTTTATGTTTTACGCTGTGTTGATGTATTCGCTATTGTGACTTATCTGTCAGTGGCCTGCTCGGCGTTGGTGCATTTTGAGAATCTTCGGTCATCGATCAAAAATATAGTTTACGTACAAGTTGGAAGGTTACGGAGTGTCACTGGCTATTCTGTATGCATCGGCAGTTGTGTAGTTAAGCCTGTCGGTTTGTCTTTCCTTAAATAAATAGGTCAAAATGCCTAGCCGCAGCAGTGTGACCGGATCGAGCAACCACACCAGCAAAGTCAGATACTCCAAGCTGCCGGATAGCGATGACGGCTACATCGATTTGCAGGTATTTCCCAGCGGGTAGCCAGCCAATTAAAGTTTCACTGCAGCATTCTTAATTGCCATAAATGCAGACTGTGAATATAAAGATCTGTGTTCTAGCTCGATAGACATTTGTATTCTCACGTTTCAAATTAATTTAATAGTATAGTCGCGTTTACAAGTTATTTATTTGTGGGCTTCCCAGAGCCTTTATTGATTTGTGTTTTAATTGCTTATTTTGGAGGAAAAAAACTAGATTGGCTCAAAAACCTATCCTCGGGGTAAAAAGATGCTTTCTTCCAAATATATGATTGTTTATTTGTCCTTCCATGCAGTTCAAGAAGACTCCGCCCAAAGTTCCATATAAGGCCATCGCCCTGGCCACTGTCCTCTTCCTGATTGGCTCTTTACTAATTGTCATTGGAGCGCTTCTTCTGGCGGGGTACATCGAAGTAACGGTGAGTTCACATCGCAACAGTGCCCCTTGTCGGGGTCTCTCGGTTTAGCACTCCACTGTCGCTGTCAGAGTGCACTCTCTATTTAAAGACAGTGAAAACTTTGTATTTAAAATGATCGGTTTGACTCCACGAAGAACATTTGGACCAGTCTATGGTGTTCACCAGTTCTGGGATTAAATCAGAAAAGTGTAAAAAAATATGTATTTTATTCTGTAGTTAATTTACGCAGTTGATACTTTCAACAGCATCTGTATAAAAAATTGCAAAAATCTGTATTATTGATTCTTTGTGATGTTACTGTACTGGTATCTTTCCCTGATCCATTGGTGTTGGTCTATTACTCGCTGCTCTTCTCCTCTTCGTAACTGTATTGGAAGCCCCAGTTACATTACAACTTCATACATAAGAGAAAATTAGTAACAGTATTGACAGTCACTGCTCAGCTTCATTGCTCTCAGACACCTGTAGGTTACTGGTTTCCAGTAGTGACTGTGGCATTCTTCCGATTGCTGCTTGCAAACTCAAGGAGATGTAAATGCTGGCAGTGCACACACACGTCTGGATGATGAATTTGACTATTTTTTTTGTAGAAAAAAAAATAATGTTAATATAATAATTAGCATGTTGCATTTCCATTTGATCAATTAAAAGATGATTCTCTCCAAAGATTTTGTATCTAAAATTTATCAAACTGACTATTTCCTGAGGTGAGTTACTCAGGTACAATTTTAAAAATTCAAAAGCAATTTCACTCTTGGAACCTGCAACATTAAAGTTCGAGTTTTAAAAAAAATATTACATAAACATTTTAAGATAACGTGTTCTGCTCCAATTATGGTGCAAAGGGGTGGTCAATTTCCGGAAACTTTCCAGAAACTTTCCATTCCATGGGAAGTTAAGATGGGGGAATTTTGGAAATATTCCAAGATGGAAACTTTCCATGGGAATTACTGGGAATATATGGGAATTAACAGAAAATTCCCTAGCTTGAATCAAGGCAAAGCTTGGGTGCAAATATATGGTTTTGCTCCTACACCTTGCTGTGAAAAAAGTTATCCCAAGTGTTTTGTTCTGTTTGGCTAGCATATTTCTTTTGTGTCTCCCCAATTTACATTTTAATCCTGTTTATTCCAGCACCCAGACCGCACTGTTCCAGTCCTCATCATCGGAATCCTGGTCTTCCTTCCAGGGTTCTACCATCTGCGGATTGCCTACTATGCATCCAGAGGTTACCGTGGTTATTCCTATGAAGACATACCTGACTTTGATGACTAACTGTCCATGGGACAGCTGAAGTCTCGGGCTGCATATAAGGCAGTTCTGAATTCTCGGCTTGACAGTAGCAAGAATCACCTATTACCAGAATGCCGTTTTGCTTCAAGAGACATATTAGATTCCTGGAAATAGTTTGTTTGGAGAGTATTATGTCCAAAGAAAGAGAAATTTTATGTTTTAAATACCAGTGTATTTTTTTAAGAGCAAATAAGTGGTTGTAGCAGGTATTAGCATCATCATTTATAAACAGTCAATTGTTTCTATTTACTGCAAGTGAAAGTTCAGGCCTTATTGATCACATATCCATCTGTTGTCCATTGTTTTATCAAAGGTGTCAAAACTCTTCTCCTCATGGATCTTCATTGTTCAGCTTTCTCTCCTTAAAGAGTTACAGGAAATAACATGGTTGGAACATTTCTGGTCTCATTTCTTAGATAAACATTAGTAGCTTTGAAGATTTTTTTTTTCTAGATCCTTCATTGCAACTCTGCCAAGTGCAAGTCTGTGATGTATTTCCTGACTCCTGAGTCCTTTGTGGTTGATTATTCCTTGGAGGCCAAAGTGGTCCATAACTTTAATATCTATACCATTAACCCCAAAGCTGCTATTACTTTAGTCATGACCATTGTTTTCTACTCTAAATGTAATGTTATCACTATGTATATATACACATGGTTGATGATGTTTTTCCACCATTCTTGAGTCTTACCTGCTTCAAGTCCACCTCCTGTCATTATACATCCCGTAAACAGATTGACATGGCCTGGTCACAGTATGCAACATTATTTTCCAGTGTAGAGTATCTTATTAAGGACAGTGAGATACACTTTGGAATGTTCTCAGGAAAAGTAGTAACATTATCAACACGATCAAAGACTTTGTTGTCAATTAAGTACCTCCTTCCATAGGTCAACTAAAGGTCATAGAACCATGATTTTCCAATTTGAACAATGAAAGAAAGTAGTACACTTAAGTTACTTTGGCAGCTATAGCGTAGTGGTACTGTAGCAATTGTGGATGAGCTCTAATCTCAAGGTTGTTTGTCTAGTGAATAATAAAATTAAGCTATGTTAAAGTGTACAGTTCATTTAGCTGACTCTAAATAACCGGAGGAGTCTTCATTAAAGTAACAGGTTTATTTCCTTGCTTTTATTTTTGAAAGGTTTCTGACAGATCTTAACATTTGGCTTTAAGAACATTTCATGTTTATGCTGGTATGGTAACTTATAAAGTGAAGCAACATTCCTGATTTTTAAGAATGTTTCCTGTTATTCTAATCATTGCCTATCACTCCCTCCCTGGTCAGTCATAATCCTTAAAAGGTCTCAGTTTTTCAGACGTGAAGTTCAATATGGGGAAATCGTTTGCTAACTTGTGATCTAGTACCTTATTATGCTGCAGGTGATCTTTATGAGAATAGGTGTTACTGAATGGAAGGGAACATCATAACGAAAGGGTGTAAATTGTTTTATTTTTCTAATTACATGCTGGTGATGTTTAGAAAATGGATAGCAGCAACTGAAAGTGACATACCGTCCCGGGGACCCAAAAATATGTTTTTCTTGAGCTGCTCTTGGCCGGTCAGCTGCCTGCTTTTTAAACTGCAATTCTCTGTCATCTAAAATTTCAAATGACAAAACCGTACTTGCTTGTTTCAGTTTAGTGGAAAACACGCAGTGGTTGTAATGGTCTGTATTAAGTATTTATGAAGCATACTTAGTTATAACAAAAAAAAACTTTCATGACAGCATATCTTGTCAACTTCCTAAGGAATTCACCATGTATGATGCAAATTAGTAATATATGTTCTGGCCTTTACAAGCTCATTAGTTTTGTCTTTTGTCATAATTCATGTTTCTGAAATAACTGCCAGGGATTAAAACAAGCCACGAACACTATACAGAATTTCAATGTGATTTTCAGTAATGTGTTTACATTAGGGATTGTTTTTTTTTCAGTTTGTGTGGAGTAAGATATTACTGCTTTCTGAAATGTAACAGAATAGTGCAAGATGATAAAAAAAGGTTTTAAAATAGTCAGGACCGGCAAGTAATCTAAAAGGAGACAAAAACCTGCCTCCGAAATTATTTACCAATTGATGAAATTTATGTTGAAATAAGAAGACGGATGAAAAAGTAGGCTGATGTGTTTTATGTGGCATTGTGATTCATCCAAATTCTTTTTTTTTTTGCAAGCTTCAAATTACTATATGCATTTGAACCATTTTCATTCATTTTGCCTCCAGAAACCATCTCTCTCCTAATAAAATATACTACACACACATAAAATAGGTTCTGAATTGCCTGTGTTTCTGTTTAAATCAAGGAATAGTCTCCCAGCCTTTCGTTCCTCTGCCTAATAGGTTTAAATCATGCCTTATGTAAGTAATAGAACTATACTATGATGTCCTTGGCTAGCAGTGGACTCGTCGCACGTTTTGAACCAGCATTACTGCCTTTTGCTTAATGAAGCGTACGGGGAAAATGTCAAAGATGGTTCTTTGTGGCTGTTGTTGTCTGCCTCTCCTGACCTCTGCAACTCCATTGAAATGACTCCTCGGTGTTGGTCGTTTTCTGTCCAGGGCTGTTCCTTATTTTCAGTTCCGTGAGAGTTCATGACCTGTATATTATTAAACGATGGAGCCAAAAGAGTGATAATATCCGTTTTTCGCTGGTAACACATCCTATTATTCAAACTAACAAATCCTCAGGGAAAGCTTTTTAATATTTAAATAAATATTTCAAAAACTGGCATATGTCGATGTCAGGGAAGCAGTGCGCTTTTATGTTTAAATTAATTATATATTCAAAGTGTATTTTACGGTAGATCAATCCGTGTATCATTCGTTCATCCGTTTTTCAACATGAAACCAAAACAAAAAAAAACGGAAAACCACTCGTATTTTCAGTTTTTGTTTCCAAAACCAAAACGACAAAACGGATAATGGCTCGTTTTCCGATTTCCCATTTTGTGCTCAAATCAAAAATGGAACAAACGGATAACGAGCGCTCATGTCCGATTTTGTTTTTTTCATTTGAGACAAACGCCGTGACCCGGAAATGACGTCTGTACTTATAGTAAAACAAGCGCGAACAATACAGCTGCGAGAAATAAAATTAGCTAGTTTTACCATCATGGCCGGATTGGAGGATTGTGCAGATGTAGTGAAAGAACTTTTTGATAATGGAAAAACGCATGCTGAGATTTCCATCGCGCTGCAGCACTTAGGTGTTCAAACATGCTCAGAAATGTCAGTTCGACGGTTCTGTATTCAGCACCAACTACAGAGAAAAAGGCATGTGTCTGACACAGACTTGGAAACAGCCATTGTATCATCAATACATAAGGTATGTTTTCACATTTCAACATTAACAGGCACTATTTTTCATGCTAATGGTTTAATGAAATCTTAATTTTGTTCTTTTGAGTGTTGTTCACTTGCGTACCCTTGCAACCCGACTGCCTATTGAAAACAAGTTTATATTAGGGATCATACAGCTGTGTGGCACTCTGGAGTCTTTGGTGTAGATTGTATTTAATTTCATAAAAGTTTGAGGTTGAAGCAGAAGCCTGACTATATTAAACTTATAGATACTTTACTGCATTGTGTCTCATTATACCATATTATGTTACTTGTAGTTTTATAAATAGCATATGTTATCATGAGTAACATTGTTTCATTATCCAAGAAGCTCTCTTTTATATATGGTGCTATTACTTTACTGCTAAATTTATGTTTTGACAGACGGGCTCGTCTTATGGACGAAAGTTCATGACAGGATACCTGTCATCAGTGGGAGTTAGAGCAGGAGAATGTCGAGTGGGAAGAATTCTCAAAGATGTGCACCAACCATATAACGAGGAGCGTCGCAAGGTAAGTTCACCAACGTTAATAATAATTATTAACATTTCAATGATCCTTAAAATCCCAGGCCTATCTGTGTTCAACTATTAGCAGTCCATGTGTGTATGGATTTTATAGATTCGGTGAACATTTTTAATTAGAGTACTGCCTTTACATTGATTTAATTATACTTGTTTTAGGGAGCACGTAACTTAAACCCTGTTCCTTACAATGCGGAGTATATGGGCCATAAACTCCACATGGACCAGAATGAGAAGATGGTAATGTTCGGGGTCACACACGTCCTGGCTGTGGATGGCTTCAGCAGCAAAATTGTTGCTGAAGCAACAATGCCAGTGAAGAACAACCTTGTTATTTATGAGGACATTTACAGGTAAGTCCATTCAAGGTTAAAACACTGAAATTAATTTGCATTATATTGGGATTATTAAACATTATTTTATTATGTTAGTATTGGCCACAATGGTAAATGTCAAAAAAGTCTGTATTTCCTTTGTCATTACTGTGGGCAGTTCAATGTGGCATATCTGTCCATATAAAGTATAAGAATTTAAACTTAGCACTCTTGTTTTATTACAGAGTAGCAGTTGCCAACAATGGCATGTGGGACCAAGTCAGAGTAGATCATGGCAGAGAGTTTTACCTGGCTCTGTATATGCAAGAGAAGCTTGCTCAACACCGACACAACATTGACAGGCAGCCTTATGTGCAGACAGCTTCTTCAAGGGTGAATTTTGTCTTACTGAGCACATATCTAGATTTTTTTTTTTTTTTTTTTAAGTTTGGCTAAAGCATTTCCAGTGGTTATTTACCAAAAATAGTATCCGGAGACTTGTGTTTTATTGGTCTTGCATCTTTATTTTCCAAACAGAATCTTCGTGTGGAAAGAATTTGGCCAGAAGTTAATAATCGGGTAAACTATCCCATTAAACAGGCCCTCGTTCACTTGCTGGACCAAGAGTTGCTCAATATGGAGGATAATGTGACCAAATTTTGTGTCTCCAACCTGGCATGCCAAGTAAGCCAAATTGGACTTGCAAGAGTTGTGCAGTCCTGGAATTGTCATAGGATACCAGGTATGGTAGTATTTGTAGGTATAAAGCCGTATAACAACTGGTAAGGTTGTGTCATAAACTAAAAAAGCTTTTTACCCACACAACATTTTAGGCAGAGGGATACCAAACCAGCTTGCCTCTGCTGGTTGTCCAGCAAGAATCTCACAGGAACTGCTGCCCACTGCTGCAGAGGCAGCAAACATGTACGAGCAGGAGTTGAGGTCCTCCCTGACTTGGGTGTCTGCCTTTGCAGTTGACCCATTTTCATCTGAGGAAGATAGATGCCGTGCAGAACAGCTGTTTGGAGAGAGCTTTCCAGACATATCTCTTCTCTTTGACACAGTGGTCAACAATGACCGTAGAGTTTTTCAGGAGGCACTGTTTTATCTCATCAACATTACAGAGAGGTATATGTAAGATAAATATACACAGGGGAGTGATCATTCACATTTGTTATATGTATATATTTGTATATGTATGTTAATCTGATGTAGGTATGTTAATGATGCTTTTCATGCAATTTTGGGTAACTACTTGATTATTTTTGTGTGTACTTACCTTTGCATAGGAAATTTTTTAATCATTACATATAACAAAGGATTCTGAACTTACATTTTTGTAAAATTACAATATTTTGAGGTATTGTAACCTCAATTTTAGTTGAAATAAATACCAGTTCTCTTGAGACCTCATATGTCTTTTAATGTCCAAAAGGTCAGTGTAACAAGTATAAAATACATAACTCTAACAAATATAATAATTTAACATTGTAACATGTAACAAGTTCACAGTACTACATGGCAAAAGTGCATTTTTTACATTTACGTCTGTGCACATGGCCAGAGTAAGACTGGAAAAAACAAACGTTACAGTTGAAACGTTCTAGAACATATTCTGTAAGAGTATATTTGAAGCGCAACAAATATTACAACATTTTTAATCACAAGAGTACTGGCAGCCTCTCCACTGAATGTGCCATGTTATGCAACCTTGAAAAAGGGGGTTGCTTAAATAATACCTCAAAAGTGCACATACCGGTAATTAAACATTTTACAAACATTTGTGGCTGCTGTAGTGAATACAACATACTAAATGAATATCTTCTCCAGTGGTGCCAATGCTTCAGAGAGTCCAGCCACTTCGTGATTATTGTTCTCCAAGTCTTCAGCCCGACACTTTGGGCAGTAAGAATGGGTGCTGCTCCACTCCTCAATACATCCCTTACATCCAATTAAGCTTCTGCAGCAGGTTGAGAAAATTGGTTTATCAATAGGACCTGTTAAGTAAAAACATAGTTAAGCAGTGCTTTATAGGTGTTATTTTAATTGTGCAACATTAATGGCCTATCTAGTTGCAAATAATTGTTCTTTTTTTGTAGAATAATCTGACATTGAACCCAAGCTAAAAGATTTAAGCGTACTTATAGAACAATTTAAAAAATTACTGATGGTAAATGGGATATACATCAGCACAACATGATCTAAATGTTAGAAACATATAAAATGATTGTGTGAATGATGGTTAGAGGACTGGGGGCAGTCATGGTCTAATGGTTAGGAAAGCGGGCTTGTGACCAAATGGTTGCCAGTTCAAATTCTAGACACAGCAGGCCTGGAAAGTGCAATTAGGAAAGGACCCAACCCCAAAACCCCCAGGCACATCCCTGCGTGCTGCCCACTGCTCCTGCACTCTGCACCACAATGCTGGCAAAAAGTCCCAAAGTTACAAGTCATCTTGTAAGAAAAATCTTGGAGAAAAAAATGATTTAATCTTTGTACTAAACATTGTTCTGTGGCAAAAATTTGATGCTTGTAATATTGATACAAGTCTGCAATAATGCAGTTTTCTCTGTTGACCTCTGTTAACCTGTAAATTGGAAGTATGCCAACTCTAAAACCTGTACTAATGAGCAAATAAAGAAATTCCACCCAGTTTCTGAGGTCTACCAGAACACACATGAACATACAGAGTAGTGTGTAATAATGTAGTGCATGGTGTGATCCCTTATAATGTCTTTACATTGAAGCATTTAAAACATTACAAACCTGTGCAGACAAGACAGCCAAAGACAGCTTTTAAAGAAGTCACTTCAGCCTCCGAAAGCGACAGTGTTGTTGTCAGTCTGGAATGTGCAAATCCGCTCAACTCCTTGATCGCCTTTGACACATCTTTAAGTCCCTGGGCTGCCTCGACGACTTCTTGAATGTCACCTACAACCTCTTGAAGGCCAGTATCTTCTCTTCGGCTGGAAAATGTAATTTAATAATTAAACATAAAAAGTGATTTTAACAATTAGTTAAGACACAGTAGTAAAAACCAGTGCAGCCTTACTGGTGTTATGTAGTCTAAAAGGAAAGCCAATTTAATTTTTTGAAACAGGAATAAGTACTACAGCACTCTGAATGTCCCCTAATTTAATGAATGAAAATCGAGAAGTTTGTCTGTTATCTACAGTTTCATCTGTTACTGGAGTGTGATTAAAATATATTAATTTGGAGATTCCATTTATTATAATGTCAGATCAACCCAAAATAGAGGATGCATTATGGCGAAACAGTTTTAAATTAAGAAGTTTCTAAAACTAAAAAACTTTTCTTATTGAAAGCTTGCATTATACTGTATCTCTAATAGTATTTATTTAAAAAGGTTATTCAATGTGTACTTTAACAAACTATAGTCCGAAATGTCACCCGTCATGCAATAAAAAAAAAACTTCCCATTTTTGTTGAACAAAAGACTAATAGCACAACGCACACCAGAATGTAGTTCCATAGTCAGCTTTTCATGCGCTTACTTGACTGAGCTTACTAACCTACCATATTAATGCTGTGCCGCAAAATAAAAATGAGTAAAAATAATATAACAGCAGTCTATTTACCTCAGTCTCCGCCTTTTATTGCTTTGTAGGAGTCCTATCTGTTCTTCTGGTACTGCAAAGACTTTTCTGGAATTTTGCTTCCAGTATGTTAATCCTGGAATAACAGTAAGTGGTTTTATCATTTAACCAAACGGTTGTTGGATTGTTGACAATTTTCATCATATCAGCAAGTTTTAAAAAAATGTACTTGAGGCACTAAGTAGGTAATTTAAAGAACCTAAGACAGTTATAAGTACAAAACATACTTCTGTGTGAGAATAAAATGCTCTTAAGTAGGTGTATGTCATGCAGCTGTTGTAAGTGAGCTTAACTCTGTATGCAGATAAGCTGTTGTAACACTATTGTGACAGCCAAGCAATTACCCCTAGTTCCTTCAGAATCCATTATTTCATTTCCCTGGCTATCTGTCAAAATGATGGACTCCTCCTGTCCAAGGGCCTCTTTCACTTTACTGACGATTGATGGCACACAAGCCTCAAACTCTGAGAGGCGGACTGTAACCATCTTGCTGGTCTCCAGCTTTCCATTCAGTACATCAGCAATGAAGACATTCCTGAGATTTGCATGAACACAGACTTTCTTTATATAAAGTCAAAACGTTATGCTCCTGTACAGTTCTAGATAGACCCTAGACATATAGGCCTGAGCATTTCACTAAAAAGCAACTCAACAGAATAGCATAAACACACATTTTAGCAAGAAGGAGAATTTTTCTCAGATTAGATTACATTGACTTTATTAATCCCACAATGGGGAAATTCCTTAGAAAATTTCAACTTCCTTAGAAATTACCTCTGGAAAGCTTTGGTCATGGTAGCCCGTGGAATTGGAGACCAGGAGCTGGCGGCTGTGCTAGGGGTCCGGTGGAAGGAGAAGCGGACAGGATGGTCCGAGGGCAGTGCCCCTGCTGATCTTTCCACAGTAATACTGTCACCGTGAACCTCGTAATGGCCTCTGTCGTTGAGGTCAAAGCAATTGAAGCTGCCGTGAGGTTGGGGGAAAATGGCTACGTTGGCATCGTCGGTCAAATAAACACTTTGCCTTTGTACCTGTGACAGATTTTGAGAGTACAGAAGGTTCAATATGTATACACGCACCCACAGATTTCGGTCTAGCTTGAATATGTTTTACCTGATCGCGGTACTAAAAAATATGAGGCGCCGTTTAGAAAATATTTAAAACTTTGGTCAAACAAAACACATACTGTATATTATTAAACACACACGCAGTCATATGAGAAACATTTAAGCACACATCCATACTACTGAAAACTCACACTTACACAGTTGAAGTTAACTTACACTCGCTCGCGCTCATACAGAAGCTTTTCACACATGTATGTGCATGCGTTAATTTCAATGTATGTGCGCGAGCGTTTCATGTGCATGTGTGTGTGTTTTCATTAGCATGGATGTGTGCTTAAAAGTTTCACATATGACTGTACCATACGTATATATATATATATATATATATATATATATATATATATATATATATATATATATATAACATTGAATTAGAGTGGATTGACAAAAAATACATACCTGAAATATAACCGAGATCTTCTCTGTGGTCATATCCTCCTCCTTCAGAGTGACTCGTTTGCTGCCCAGGAACAACACAAAATTCTCCATTTTGATTAAAACTTCTTTGCAAGTTTGCCAGTTTTCAGCTCAGTACAGTCATTTCCGGGTCACGGCGTTTGTCTCAAATGAAAAAAACAAAATCGGACATGAGCGCTCGTTATCCGTTTGTTCCATTTTTGATTTGAGCACAAAATGGGAAATCGGAAAACGAGCCATTATCCGTTTTGTCGTTTTGGTTTTGGAAACAAAAACTGAAAATACGAGTGGTTTTCCGTTTTTTTTTGTTTTGGTTTCATGTTGAAAAACGGATGAACGAATGATACACGGATTTAGATCCATCCCTGTTCCTTAAGGCTTTACTTAAGCTGAAGCCCATCTGCGTTAAATAGGACTGATGAGGATGGTTACTATGTTACCACAATGTATTCGAGTTTTATTATTATTTTACCAATAGAATATGTCAGGTAAAGAAAATGACTTTTATTTGAAACATTGCCATTATTTCACTTATTCTGGTGTGCTTACCCGATACTGCTGTTTTGTAATTTTCGTCATTTCTATATCATGTTATTCTATCACCTTATTTATTCATTCGTTTTGAGACAATATACAGACAACATACTGTACGAATTGCATGCTGTGGATTCGCACGAAACGTGTGAAAACTGTATATGAAAATGAACAAGTTACCGGGTTGAAATGCCACTTGTGCACTCAGGGGCGCCAATAAGGGGGGGGGGGGGGGGAGTTTAAGACGATTCCGAAGGTCCCTGAATGACAGGGGCCTTAAAAAATGGAATATCATTTGATTGGTTTGGGTTGGAAGCATAATATGACATGTTTTCATGGGGCCCGAAATCTTTAGCGGTGCCCCTGCATGCACTAAATATGTTTATATATACGTGCCAGTAACTCGGGGAATATAAACAATGAAGTTACAGCTTTCTTAATTCCCGGGAGCGGGTGGCGCCCTCTTGTGGTGCAGGAACTTTGAAATGAAAAGATATTTATACTGCGGTGTCGTTTAAGGTTAGGCCTATATGGACGGGAAAGGTATCACTATTTTAATAATGCGTAACATCCAGTTTTGCGGTTTAATTTTAGCATTGTACGCAATTCAACTAAATATTTAAATGTATTTTTTTATTTTTAAAAAATCATTTTAGAAATTCGATAAACCACAGCCAATGGACTTTTTTATAACTTTATATAGGCCTATTAATCAAATACAATACTCTAATAAATTATATTAAGTGATAATATATGTCAAATTCTTCATTATATGCCTTGAGAAAATCAATTGTTTTTGTAACGTTCTTTTTATAATTTAACGGGCGTGCAATAACAACATGGGAAAGTTTAGATATTATTCACTGGTAAAACAATAATCCACATTTGCAACAAACGAAATGCAGTGATACTGCTCCTTCGAAAGCCGCAGAAAAATTTTAAAGGACCAAAGTACATATGAGGCAACGATGGGAACATGAGGCTTCAAGGATGTAACGTCGGTGACATTTAAAGAGGGCTGTCCTTTTAAAGGGCAATTAAACGTCCGGGTTAAGCAAGGGGCGGGGGGGGTTAGGTCAGAATAAAGCGAAATAAACTTTAGTGTTCATGCCTGTATATGTGTGTGTGGGAAAGAGGGGGTGAGAGAGGGGGGAGTCGGGGGAGAGAGAGAGAGCACGTTTGCATGTATAAAAGGGGGAGGTGTGTGTATTGCATCTGAGCACGTTACTTGGTGCGTCGCGCGGAAAGGGTGGTGTTTGCGTGTGAGAAAGAAAGTGGTAGTGGGGACTGAAGGAGCATCGCATGTCACCATCACACACCTACTATCGATCGTTTAAAAAATACTGGAGAAAAACGCTACTGGAGGTGAAGTTGCACAACTCCTATTCTCAAGAAGGACCCATGGAGTGTGTAATTTAATCTATAGCAGTTTTGATCAGCCTGCATCACAGGCTTGTCTACCTTGCCCTACAGCTTTGGGATCAACTGCGAGACACGCTTTTTCTCCTTCAGTTTGGAAATTATTTCCTAAAGCTTCCGGCACACACCAAAGCTGTTTATACAGTCTGAGTTGTGGGTAGGTAATATTCAAGCGTGTAAACGTGTCGTACTAGTCAATTAATTTACAAGGCGTTTCCACGAATCTAAAAAAAAGTTCTTGTAATGAAATCTTTGGGGGATATGTTGTAGCTGATACGTTGGATTTTCGCAAATGTTTCGCAAGAGAGGATAAATATGTTTAGATAGTTAAATAGTTTAGTTGGGTGTGTGTGTGTATATATGGCCAAATATTGAGAGGACAAGCTTTACTTGTGTTACAAAGCCGCCCCATCTACATCGAGTTGGCAGTAACTGGAGCTCAAAAATTCGGAACAAGGAAATAAGAATTATTTTTCATGTACTGCCAAATGGATGGAAGCTCTCGGTTAAGACAGAATTGGAAATTTTCAAGACGTGGTTTGTGCATATAGGCTACACATGCTCTGAGCTCTGGTGCTGGACTGTCCGACTCATTGTGTCCGATAAGCCTACACAAGTATATATTATTTGCACAATAAAATAATAGTAGGCTATTAGTAACAACATCGAATTGAATGTTATATATATCTCAAGTGGCTGTGGAAGAATAGGCGTCCTGTGCTGAAGGTCCGATTTTATTATTTTGTAGAGAATAATGCACCTGCGTATATGTTAGTACGGTTTGGATGAAGACGTCAGAAGAAATAGGATAAACATACTTCTCAATGGACTAACCACTTCGATTTTCTCGGAAAAGTGCCTAAAACAAGGTAAACAATCATTTCCATTCTTCTATTTGATCGAATTAAGCAGCCACCGCATCACGATTATATTGTGAGATCGTGACATTTTTAATAGTGATCGTAATATTCCGAGTGATCAATATCGGGAACAAACATGCTTCTGGTTATATACCTCATTCTCACTAGTTCAGTGCTATCTACTTGGCGGAGGTTACGGTGTCACAATGTACTCAAACTAAAAACAAAAATCGGTCATGTATTATTTGTGGGACCGTCTAGGCTACTTAGTGAACAATAGCTTGAGAGACATTAAGGTGCAACAAACTGAATGCTTCACAGATTAAGACGCTGCGGAGATGCTCGCCGCCTCAACAATATAAAGTCTAACTAGCATCGTCTCTATTTATCCGGCTAGTAACGTATTGACCAGTCGCGATTGCATGGGTTGACCAAGGTTTATTCTTAACAACGGAGTCCCAGTGTAAACAAAAGTTTTTTTTGCCTGCATAAATGACAGTCGTCATCGTCAGCTACGATTCCATCCAGTTGAACATTCTGATAATCTGACATTTAGATATAAATACATTAGATAGGCGCATAACAGATGGTAGATGTTTGGTTTGTGCCGATGGTAGTGGTTTCACACGCGTGGTCTTTAGAGCGATGACAACAAATCTTACATGTGAGAACCAGTGAACTGATAAGATCAAGAAAATCCCGCGCCGAGACATTACCCTATTTATCAGGCTAATATGCTAAACCACGGCACTGTTGTTATTATCTTTTTACTTTTAATGATCGAAATTTATTTTCCGAATTCATGCAGTGGTTTTGTTGGAACTCTTCGGGCTAAAGTTATTCATTCAAGGGTACAACAGCAGAGCCCTTCCTAGAACCTGCAACCTTCAATTCGGCGCCTCTAACTAATAGGCTGCTTACTGCTATGACTAGGGTGTTTTAGGAGAAATGATGGAAATGCCGGGGTTTAGAGGGATCCCTCTTGATTCTGCGGTCGCGAGGGCAGATTGCAGTGTAGTTGCCAGCAGCATTTGCCTTTATCGATGCAGGCACACGCAACGCCCGTGCAAGCAGCTCCTTTTGTCTGCCCGCATCTCTGCCTTTCCCTCCTTTCCATCTCTTCGTTTTGTCTCTTTGTGTTTCTTTCTGTTTAGTCCTTGGTCTTTTCACTGTCTCGCGCTGTCTTTTTCTGACTGTTTCTCCCGTTCTCTTTGCCTTCTTCGCGGCACTCTCTCTCTCTCTCTCTCTCTCTCTTTGTCTTTCTTTATGTCCCTCGTTCCCCCCTCTCCCAGTCTGTCCAGGCTCACGCGGACGCACCGGGAAAATAAACGTGTCATGAAGCCTCTGGTTATCGCTGAAGCGTCTCCAGTCACCCTTTACGACTGGCAAATAAAAGTGATATGTTTTGAAAAAGATATTTTTAGAGCGTTACAAAGAGGTATCAAATAGAGTTCACTAAAACTTTTTTTATTTATCACTAAACTCCTTTTTTTATTTGTTGCTTTTTTTTTCCCAAACACCTGGTGTGCCCAACCAACACTTGCTGCTAAGCTGCCATGGATTAGTATTGAGGTCGGGCTTCAGCTAGGGAACAATGACCCCTCCCCTTACCTCACGTGCGTGTGTATTTGTTTGTGTGCTGAGCTCTTGCCACACACAAGGGTTGACATTTGCACATGCACGCGCATGCACGCAACACATATACACACTCTCTCTCTTTCTCTCTCTCTCTCTCTCACACACACACACACACACACACGCTCTGCCTGCTGTCTGGCAGCTTTATGCAAAGCCAGGATTTCCCCAGTGTTTTCTGGGGTTCAGGAGGTGAAAGCAGAACAGCAGGTGGACGCGTCTGCGACGTCTCGTGTCACCGACTCTCCTCCATTGTCTTCCCCCCCGTGGAAGTCAAAGTTAATCTCTACGGGGGGTCAATTTGGGGAGCAGCCGCCGAATCTTAGACAACAGAAGCATCTTATGGGATAATTAATGGCACAGTGTTAGGGAGCCCCAGCATGCTTTGCTCGGCTTACGTGAGGGTCAGGCTTCTCTGATTCCTGGGGGGGCGTTGCCCCAACCTCCAACATCTCCCAGCAGACAGGCCAGCCTTATCACTCCCCCCTCTGTATGGACGTTCTGAAAGTCACCCACAGTATCCTGGGTCATAACGTTTATGTCCTTTTTGAAATATCACCATACTGACTTTTATGAGATAATGTGATGGAGGGTGGCGAAGGTCCCTGGGTTTGTCTCGGTGGAGGGGGGAGGGCCTGTAGGACTACCTTGATGGTTCCATGTCTCGGATATTTCGATGGATGTCTCAGTGGCTATTAGCCTCGAAAATTCATATCTCTCTTCTCTATTCACCTTGGATCACGGCTCAGGCTTTAGGCATTAGCCACCCCCCCAAGGGTCAAATCTTAGACTCAGCTCCTGCCTGACATTTTAAAATGTGCTTTAATGTTGGCTACCAGCCTATTGACATCCATTTTTCTTATGTCATAATGCCAATATGTGTATATCAGTAATGCTTTTTACTCGCCTGTGTTGTTCAGGCACCATTGCATCACCTGCAGTGTCTTTGCCTCCGTCTATGTCGCTTTCGTGGGAAGTCACCCTAGGAAGGGCTACATGTGTGCAGGGATTGAAGAGAATCTTAATTGAAATGTTTCCCACCAATTGTCAGAGTGCAGCTGGGACCGGAACGACCCACTGAGCTGGGCTGTGCGCTGGCCTGGCTGGGAAAAGCTGCTATTTGCCGAGCATATGGTCCGGTTCTCATCCGAGTCTCATAAGCTAAGCCGAGTACCTCCATATATCCAGGAACATTATATACTGAGAGATAGATGTTATTTAAAAAGTAGCATTGAGTAATATCTATCCAGGTGGTAAGGAGCTAGATTTCAGGATGCATTCTGTTAACCTTTTTATAGGACTCATTAAACTGATTGTAATCTGTACTGATTTGCACGATTGCTAATACTTTTAATTGTAATTATTTTTTTAATTCCTATTTTTAATCATTTTCTTGATTTATGTTCTTTGTTGTCTTTCAATGTATGCACCAATACTGGCAAGGCAAATTCTGGGTACGTGCTGCTGTACCTCGCCAACACAGTGAATTCCGATTCAGATTAACGTAGCTGTACCGAAACACCCCGTGTTAAGTGTGTGTGCTGTTTCTGCGGCAGGCCGGCTAGCCCTGAGCTTATAGCTCCCTGTCCTTCCCATGTCCTCTCATTCCCTCCCTCCCCATCACCCTGTTCCCCCTGCCCCAGGCTGGATCATCCAGGATTACCTGCAGCGTCATGCCGCTGCTTACCTGCCCGGTCTGTTTATGTCCCTGCCTGTGCCTGCTTAACACTCTCGGGCTGGGGGAGGCCACCCAACATACGTGTCACAATCACAGGCCATCACCTTCACACAGATAATGTGCAAGTAGCACATTGCAAACATACATGCTGTCAACTAGGCAGAAGTGCAGCTAGGCTGAGCTTCCAGTGAATGCCCAGGTACAAATGTATGCAGGACTGTAGCAGGACCTACGCAACAAATTCTAGCAAAGCAAGAATCTATTAAAACTATTTGAGGGCCAGAAGTTCAAGAACATTCCGGGAATGTAAAAAGGCTTCTGGCTAGTAGAGGAATTAATGGAACAGATGGGTCTTAAGGTGTTTCGTGTGTCTTCAAGCTGTGCCGTACTGGTTCTGTTTGTGCCACGGTGTCAACAGGAGGGTGCATGGTAATTAACGAAAAGTCTGACCGCTGGGAATGACCTGGGAACCAGCTACCATGAACGGGTTCGCTGCAGTTTACGAACAGTTTGAGTTCCTTTTTTTTTTGCAGCAGCTGATTGCATTCAGTCCTGCCCTAACCACATATTCATACCTTCTTGGTTTCCAAGAAGTCGTAACATATTCCAGTATTTTAATAAAGGATGTCCAGACATAGGACTTTGCTAAGCCTCTGTTAGCAGAGTGAGTAGCGTTCTCTGTAACTGGATGACGCTGCTTTCGGTTGCTTTGGGGAAAGCCCTGGGATTTTGCGCATGGAATTGTTGGATGATATCAGCTGTGTGTGATTGAACATTGGCAGCCCAGAGTGGATGGAGATGTTTGCTAAACAGAAAGATAAGCTGGATTGGGTACATGGTCAGCGCCGTGACGGCGTGCAGGCCAGAGTCTTGTCTGTTTGGCCCCTCGTGGCCGCAGTGACTGATGCCATAAAGGGATTAGAGGGAGGGTGTGGAGATACGGCCTCCCCACAAAAGCTCATCGGCTGCCCAGGGAGGAACAGACTTAGCCTGACAGGTATGAGGTACATCTAGGTCAAAGGTGGCATCACTGAGTACAATCCGTATTAGCCAAGGGAAGCTAATTCTATAAAGAGACTTCATGCTGTTGTATTCTGGCCCCATAGTGAAGATAAAGAAGATGGTTGACTGAGGGAGATCACCTGCGAAACCTTTGGCTGCTCTGTGTTAAAACAAAGACAAGACACTGTTCCTTAGGAAGGTGGCTCTGCAGTTTTTCTGTGTATCATTTGACTTCCTCTGCCAGCCCCTGGAGGACAGGCTCCCCCTTTGAGTCTGATCCCTCCCAAGGTTTCTTCTTGCTAGGCAGTTTTTCCTTGCCACTGTCGCCTCTGGCTTGCTCACTGTGGCTTTTGGGCAGGGATAATGTAAAACGCTTTTCAGACAATGTAATGTGAAAATGCGCAGTAAAAATAAAATTGAATTGAGATGAATTGTGTATGTTGATGTTTGTATAGAAATAAAGCTATGCATGTGGCTAAGGCTGCCTCAGAACATCAGTTTCTATGATCTTTTAATCTTGGATTATAATCCAGTTCTCTTGACATGTTAATCATGGGATAGATCAGCAGAGACACCAAGTGTCCCGTAATGCTGATCACCGCCCTCATAGCCATTGACAGCACAATCCCTATATTCCCATGTTTAAAATCCTCACTTTCCATTAGTTACATGATGATTCCTAACCTATTCTTCAGTATTTCAATGAACCTGACTCGATTGGTTGGTGGAATTTTTCCCAGAATCCCTTTCTCCCCTCCCTTATGCCAGCTATGAAATGGAAGCGGGATTGTGCCCTGAGTGACAGGTGACGATTTCCCCAGGCATGGTAAGGCCTGAAATATGATCAACTCGTGAAGTCCATCTTCCTGGACTGCAGGTGGTAAGATGTCGCAATGACATTGCCTGCAGTCATAAGATGTCTTCAGAGTTTTGCTCACCAGCTGCCTTGTCAATAAGTGTCAAGACCCCAAGAAGGAAACAGACTGCAGGCCATTTTCCCTCGGTGCTCAATCCGTCCCCAGGCACCATACGGAGACGGACAGGATGTGCAGTGTGGTGCAGCCCTCGGGTAGTAACCCAAGTCTGGTGTCTAGTGGTAATAAATGGAGGATCACCCGCAGCACCCGCAGTCATCAAAAGCGCCTACAGAGGTTGTCCTGGCGCCATGGAAACCGGACAAGACGGGAATTTTGTCTGCAGGCAAGCTCACGTGTCACACCTGGACAGGTGTTATGGCTGTGCGACAGAAGGCTTCAGGAAGCTAATAGTAGTTAAAGGATGCGGGTCATGTTCGTACATGTGTTACTCAATACCGAGCTGCTTTTACTGCGGCTTCCTTTATGTTCCGGTTGCCTTCTTGTAGCGAAGGTGCATTTCTCTGCATGAGGGTGCATTTCTCAGAGTTATACACGAGTGCTTTTCTGTGTTGTGAGTATATGTGCATTTATAGCCAGACCCCACATCGCATGAAGCTCACCGATTCCCACACCCAAAGCTTGGTTTCTCTATGCTGTGTTGCTGGATGTAGCCGTCAGTAACCGTGCTCTCAGAGGTCTGTACATTGAGGTGGCTGGTGATTGGTGAATGTGGTGGATTTCCCAGTTTGGTCACCAAGAAAAACATACAATATTCATCTCTAACTACATTGAACTATTCGCTGCATAGCGACGTTTCAGTCAACGACGGACCGCATGTACGACAGTGGTTCCCTGAGATCGTAATGGAGCTGAAAGCTGTCGAGATGTCATAGCATGACTCAATACTGATGCTGGTGAAAACAAACTGGTGTAAACAAAACTGTCAGTCTTATAAAAGTATAGCACGTACAATTATGTACAGTACAATGTACTTGATAACAATAAGCAACTATGTCACTGGTTTATGTATTTACTATTCTATACTTTTTATCGTTATTTTACAACATACTCTTTCTACTTAAAAAAGTTTACTGTAATATAGTATGCTGTATTACGCATGGTGTGTAAGGAGGTTTGCACAGCAACGAAATCACGTTACGCCATATATCTGTGAACATATCCCCATCATTAAGTGATGCATGACTATATAGCCCACAAATGCACTTTTGGATTTTCCTCAGTTTGAACAACATTGATATTATAAAAATAGTTATTTTGTGATGTACTGGCATCCCGTCCAAGGTGTTTCCAGCACATGATTGCTGGGATTGGCTCATTGTGACTGTACTGGAAAAGCATTTGGAAGTTGGATGCTTTGATGGATAAGTTCACTATTGGAACATGATTCATATCATTGAATCCCAGACTGATGTATTTTTTGGTTAAAATGTTTTTACTTAACAAACAGGAATTACTGGATGTCAGAACATGTCAAGAGGGATGAAAACTAAACACACAAGAGGCTCTGTAAGATGTGCTCCCCTTTCTGTTATGACCTGTTTGTGATCAGCCAATGATGGCATGCAAACAGGTGGGCATGATCGGGCACGTCTTGCCTCCTGTCCCCTTGTACATCTCTGGGACGTCAGTCTCCGCCCACCTTGGCCCCTGATCTTGGGGGTGAGCCAATGGGAACGCAGGCAGTTCCTGCCCTCTTCTTGTGATTGGCACAAATGAGTGCCAGGGTATGAAATGGGTGCCCTCTCAACATCAGGATAAATTAAGGTGCGCCTCTCAATCTGCCCCCGGTGGGCACATGGAGATGCCGGGTGCCCCCCCACTGATTCGCACGTCTCTCTGTCTCGCACCCCTGCAGGTGGCACGGGGACGATGCATGAAGAAGTCTGAAAGCGCCATGGGACCAGGGCGACTTTGGCTTCTGGGCGTGACGGCTGCTACCCTGGTCTGCCTCCTCCGTGAGTATCACCACCATCCCTCGTTCCCTCCTTCCCTCCCTCTGTCTCACAACCCTTTGTAACATTTCTACATCTAATCTTCCTTCTTTCTTCTCTCTTTAAACAATTTTACACAGCTGGTTATTGCGTTGGCTCTTAATGGGCAAGTGCCATTTTGCAAGAACCTTGCGGCCGTAATTGTACTTGGATTTGAACCCAAAGCTCTTTGGTCAATGCTTCATCCCCTGCTGAATGCACAGCACTGAAAGCCTGCATGGAGTACAAGCAACTGCAAGTGATTATTTGCTGGCAGTCAGACCGTGTGTGCAGTGCTTCCAGAAGTATTAATCTCCAGTCTGGGTGGAAATTAGAGAGACCGTCCTGCCCTTGCAAGCTGAACGTCGAGCCACGGTGGCAGAAAACACACCTATGCAGACAAAAACAGCCTTTCGGCTGTAAACATGCAGGCAAAAATACACGCAAACAGGCAGGTGTGCGCATGGGAATATCCAAGAAAACATATGCGTAAAAATGCGAAACACTCACATAGACGAAGAGATATACGCACATATATGCCTCGATAAACAAAACACACATACTCTCAGTAACAGGTTCACACCTTCAAAAATATAG
Source organism: Paramormyrops kingsleyae (assembly GCF_048594095.1). NCBI lineage: Eukaryota > Metazoa > Chordata > Actinopteri > Osteoglossiformes > Mormyridae > Paramormyrops > Paramormyrops kingsleyae. The sequence continues at coordinate 11,477,510 of NC_132798.1, read as the reverse complement.
TCATAAACAGACAGATACATTGAATCACATAGTAGCATAAACAGTCACATCGCCACATGCACAGTCATGGACCCATACGTGCGTACAGCCAAACGACGAGACGCTGGAAGAGGCCTGGGTGAGCACCAGCATGAAAGTCACTCGACCCTGGCTGCAACCCAACGCTGGAGGCCGTGCCTGCATATTTCATACCTAATATCGAAAGCCAGTAGCCACAGCAACGTGTCTTTGGCCTGGCCTCACTGCTTAAATGAACAGATTTTGTGGTTTAGGAGAGCAGTACACACATACATGCACAAGCCAGTGGGAGAATCCAAGGCTTCAGTCCTGGCAGCCGGTGGACACAGGCCACACCGAGCTGTGGAGTCATTCTGTCTGCTTCTCATTGTTGGGGGAGGGGGGGTTCAAGGGGTATTAAGGCAGGGGGGGCACCCTGTCATTAGGAGAAAACACTGGCCATGAGTAGGATCTTACACTTTACAGTACTTAAGAAAGGAAATTGGCAAATCCGGATTTGGATCAGTCTGATTTTCGTATAACGCTGTTGCTGAATGGTGTTTTTTTTGGAGGTGGATGGTGGTTGGGCCACGGGCCATGTGTCTACCCTGGGGGACAGGGCTACGGGGTCTGCTGATCCGGGATTAGCATGTAATGGGTACTCAAGGCAGGGGCCCAGATTATGGTGGAACACTTGCGCTAACAGGCTAGCAGCAGAAAGCCTCCCTGTCACCATTTACACTGTAGGTCTCAATGAGCAGTCAGTGCAGACGTATATAGGAGTGCTCTCTGTCAGGTCCTCTTTCTTTTGGCTGCCCGGGAGGTGGCACTCGACCAAGAAAATGAGAGCACATGTTTGCTGCCTGCGCACACACCACTTTCTGATGACGTTCCTGGTTTCTGAGAAAACCCCGTCCTTTCTGTTCTTGATGTAAAACATCAGGCTTCACATCTGCTCAAACCCAAAACCCTCTGTCTAGAAGGCACCCCCTTAAAGAACTACCGATTCTAACTGCTGCTTTTCAAGTTTGTTCCTTTGAGGTTCCTGTGGATGTGCTGATATGTAGTAACTATTATTGGGCCTATTGGAAATTGTGTGCTCTCAATCACTCATTTTCCCCCACAGGTAGGTCCCAGGGTGCTGACTCGCTGGTTCATGGCAGAGTGGGTGGAGCCTCTGAGCTGGGCTGCAGCCTGGCCCCGCCTTCTGCTAGTGGCCCCGCCCAACACCCCTTCCCGCTGCATGTGGTGGAGTGGGTCCGTTTGGGCTACAACGTTCCCATCCTCATTAAATTTGGAGAATACACCCCCCGCGTGCACCCAGATTACAAAGGTGAGTAATACATACACACATGTCTTTATTTATCATGGTAGCATCCAAAAATGGGCTCTCAGTTCAATGCAATCTATTCCAATCTTCATCCAAGAAAAGCATTTCAAATAGATAAAGAGTTTTGGCAATTTTCATTGAAATAAAAAAGAGGCATTTTACATGACAGAGATGGCTCTGACCAGAGGAGTGAACAGATTCTTTGTCAGATAAAGTGTCCTTTAATGTAGGGGGTCCTTAAAGGCCATGTTATCTTTCAATGAAGTGCTTGGGAAGACCCCCTGGCTAAATTTGGGGGGGTTGGGGTGTTCCCCACTCAAACATTTGCTCAGTGTTTTTCTTTTTTCTTTTTTTTTTTGAGTGTGTAGGAGTGGCTTAAAGTTTCTATGGTGATGGCAGGGTGGCAGAGTTGGGGGAGGGGGGGGAGGGGGGCATTTGTGGTTTCTGGATTAGAGAGCATGGTTTTGCTGAGGGCTTTCGGAGACCGTCTGGGATTCTGCAGGGTGACCTACTAACAGGAGGCGTTTTTCTGAAGGAGGCAGACGGGGCAGTGTGGGGTAACAGAATTTGGTTGTGCGGGCCGCATAATCCTGTCATTGTCTCCTAGAAAACAAAAGACAAAGAGCCCCCCAGGCCCCATTGCAGAGGCAGTGATCCCCCCGCTTCCCCCATCCTCCCAGGCCAGCCCATAATGAAATCCCATTTTCCTCCAAGTACTCTCTGCTTCCCACCGTCTCACCGGTAATTTCACCTTTCCCTGTTAGCACCCGGCTGGGTTAATTCAGAGTTTGCAGGGCTGGACCTGACTGTCTGACAGACTCCAGATGGGCCGCGCCGGTGGTCCAAGGACAAGGGATATTATCATTTAAAACTCTCATATTATATTGCAAAGCTAGTGGAGGGAAGGTGTTGTTTACCAGTCTTCAAAAAATGTTGCAGATGTTAGGAAATGCTGGTCACAAGGTGGCTATTTCCTTCATTTCAGTTAATGCTTTTGCCTGTTTCTTAGTTTTGTCCTAATTCTCTTTCTTACCTCTATCTAAACCTTCTGCTATCGATTTTGATAAATTATTTCCTCAAATTAGTGTATAAAAATGCGTTACAGCCACTCTGCGGATGTGGGACCAGAATGGCGACATCCCACTCGTTGGTTCAGCGCCAAAATCGCTGCAATTTTTTGGGACAAAATGTGGTTACACACCGAAGTTTTTGGCCTAGTGGACCTCGTGCTTTCTGTCTGTGGTGTCTTGGCCGGATGACAGTAAGAAATGGCTGTTGCTTTATCGGCAGACGACCTGCGCTATAGCTCAGGTAGGGGGGGTTGGGGGGGTTCTCCAGCCGGTGTGTCTGCCACAGAGCTCACAGCACCCCCCTTGGCTTTCTGAGGGAGCGTCAGGGTGGGGGGGTATGGCGGGACCTGTCGTGCCGTTTTAGGCGTAATCTCATCAGCCTGTGCAAACAGCCCCGGACCTCAGGGACCCTGGCGAGGGAGGGGCCAGCGGTGGAGGGGCCAGCGGAACCTCTGCTGTCAGAGGAACTCTGGCCTTTTAGGCAGATCAAATGGTCACGGACCCCCCTGCTTTCAGGGGCCTCCCAGCAGACCTCTCTGCTCTCATATTTTCTTTCTCTTCTTCCCTCCTACTTTCTTTCTCCTTCTGTTTCCCTCCTTTTCCCATCTGCTTTTCTAGTCACCACCACATGTCTTCCCCTCTCAACTCCATCCATCCATCCATGTTCTTTAACTGATTATCCTATTTAGGGTCACAAGGGGTCTGGAGGCTATGGGTGCAAGGCAGGGAACAATTGAAGATGGGGTATCAACCCATCGCAGGGCACAGTCACACGCCATTCACTCACACACCATACACTCACGCACCATTCACTCACACACCATTCACTCACACACCATACACTCACACACCATTCACTCACACACCATACACTCACACGTCATTCACTCACACACCATTCACTCACACACCATTCACTCACACACCATACACTCACACCTCATTTCATTCACACACCATTCACTCACACACCATTCACTCAAACACCATTCACTCACACACCATTCACTCACACACCTCGTTCACTCACACACCATTCACTCAAACACCATTCACTCACACACCATTCACTCACACACACACACACCTATAGGCAATTTGGTAACTCCATTCAGCCTTGACACATTTTTTGGACAGTGGAGGGAAACCAGAGTACCCAGTGGAAGCCCCACGACAACATGGGGAGAACATGCAGACTCCACACACATGGAGCCCTAGTGGAGACCTTGGTACCAGAGGTGTGATGCAGAAGTGCTAACCACTGCACCACTGAACTCTAATTCCCTTGTTTAAAGCAAGTGTTCCTAAGGACATAATGGAGCTCGCACTGGATATGAGGGCAGTCAGCACAGGTAGGAGTGTCTGCACACGTAATATAACCCAAACTTCTGCCAAAGCCCAGGAGTCTCTATCTCAAAGGGTATTCATTACAACGTACCATGCCAGAGGGAGGTGGGAAGCCTTGACTTACACACCCCCCCACGCCCCAAAGGACAAAAGAAAAGAGAACCAGGCAGCTTCCTTTGACATGCATCCGAGAGGGAGGCGGAGTCAAGGAGGGGTGGTGTCAGGTGACCTTTCAGAATAGGGGGCGGGTCACTATACCTGCACCACCTGAGCTCTTCTCTGGAATGTTAGGAGGCTAAAGTGTAGAGAAGTGATAATGTTTGGAAATTTGCTGTTTATTGAGCAAATAATGACATGGAGATGTTGTCTTTGGACTTTTAACATTAGCAGAAATGTAATAAGTACATTTGTATATAGAAGGAGCTGCTTAAAATCGTAGTGTATGGCTGGCCCTTGTTTTTATTTGGCATCTTAAGAATTTATGCTAGTTCATGGACCACAGTCTGCTCAACTTTACAACTGGAAACATCACTGCAGATGTCAGCCAGCAACTGGTATTGGTGTGCGGTCAGTACCTCATACCAGCACAGGGACAAAGATACTGTGTGATGCAGTAAATATGCCTCAGCACTTCTATTATGGCAAATTCTTCCTTTTTTCTTAATGTAATCATGGAAGAAAAGTCCAAACTGGAATGTTCCACTTCTAATGCCCTTTCCAGACGCCATTTATTCCTAGAGCATGTCCACCGGTGGGCTCCGCCCATGTGGCATGTGATTGGCTGAATGTGAGACGTCGTTGGGTCAGAGGCATCCCAGTTCTTAGTGGCCGCAGGAGCACTATAACATTTGAGCAGGGAGAGGTCAATAGGCCAGAGAGAGAGAGAGAGAGAGTGCAGAGGCAGTGAGAGAGAACACGTTAACAGTAAGCTTTGGTTGACAAAGAGCTATTCATAAGAGGGTTAAACTGATTAGACGAGAGGGAGATTGAAGAGAGATATTTAGGCATGGGGGGTATCCTGGGCCAGGGGCCTCTCTGACTTATGATTCTATTCAAATCAAAACACATCCCACAATGCACTTCAACCACTCCTTCCTAAACTCATACGGAAGCACTAAGAAAAACAAAGCATGGACCTTTCAAAGCGCCATCCGTCTACGGTCCATCACAGACTGCCAGCGTTATTTCTGAGCATAGAGTGTGTTTTTCCAGCGCATCCAAACTTTTGAGCTGCGAGAGGGCATTTCTATACCGGTCCCACTCCGCCTGGAAAACAGAAGGTAATCCCCGCAGTTTCGTTTCGAGTGAATGGAAAAATTTCCTTCTTGAATGAAACGTTGCAGGATCAACATGCAAATGTGATGCGTCTCCGGTTGCCTGCTTAGTACTAGAAGTGAAGGGAGGAGAGGAGGCACAACACAATAAAAGCGCAAGAAAGTGATGTTAATGTTGATCAATCTGCTGAACACGTGCCCTCTCCACTCCATCAAGCACACAAAGAAAACCAAACAGAGCCCACCCTCCCCATCCAGGATAGAGCTGTGCAAAAAGCTCCCAGGGACAGTTAAGCCATTGCATCCCGTTCATTGTCTTTCTGTCCCGCTTGGGTGTGTTATGTCCAAGGCACAAGTGCACGTGGTCTCCAACTCTCTAATGCAAATCAGGGGTGACATATACTCCATTGTCTCTTTGGTCAGCAACCCTTAGCCATTTGAGGAGATCACATTAGGCAAGGAACTAAAGGAAGATGTGCGTTCTGTGTCCTAGTAGGGTCAGCTCAGTTAGAGAAGGTCACGGCTTGCTTCTGGGTGCGTGATCATGCTTTATTGATCGGAACACACCCTGTCCAAGGCCTCCTGGAATGCAGCATTCTAGTGGCTGCTGGGGTGTGCGTGGCCAATCAATGACCCAACCGCAATGTCAGGAATTTACCAGAGCTGGCTTGGTATTCATTGCATGACAGAAAAATTGCCATGAAAATGTGACTGTTGCTGAATTGGGTTAAGCTTAAGGGTGGGGGGGGGGGGGTGTCTGGGTTGATGTTCTCAGGTGAGTGTAATTTTTTTCCTTTGTAAAGTACCGTGGAAGAATCAAAGAGGGGTAAAAAAAAAAAAAAAAACTATTCTGATGCAGCCACCACCCCAAAAATGAGCGAAAGAGAAAATCTTTTTTGGAGCCAGATTCAGTTAATTATTGTTCTTCTTTTGATTGAATTATCTGGAACATCTTTCCAGGATGTTGCCGGAGGCATTTTGGAGATGCCACATTTAAATCCAGACAAACCTGCCACTTTCAGTTCACGTTGTCTGACCAGAAATTCAAACAAAAAACTGTATTCCCTATCTCTTCCACTCTCTCTCTCTCAATCTCTCTCTGTCTCTCTCTTCCCTCCCTGCCTAAGCATGTGTTTTGCCATTATTCAAATCAAAACATGTTTTTTTTTTTCTCAGTCTGTAATTTTTCAAATCACAACAAGGGCACACATTGCCCTCCCTATGTTTTGTCCCAGGGTGTTTCTACAGCAACTGGATTCAAATTCAGACCTTCAGTAGAGGGAATTTTTGGTGTCATTGCTATGGTAACATGAGAGAATTAAGTTGGTCGGCCAGGGGCGGGTGGGGTGTAGTCTGGATGGGTAGGCAGCTGGGGGACAGGGGTGGGGGATCATAGAGGAAGGGACAGGGTTAAGAGTCCTGTAGGGAAATTAAATTACTTCATAGTTCACCCATGGACGGGTGTGTGTGTGTAATCTGTGTGTATGTATATTCTTAACTGTTGCTAAAAAGAATTTATAATCAATAAGTGACTGTAGCTCCTGTAATTCCAGTAATGTGACTGTTTCTTCTCTGTAATCACCCACAACGTAGAGTTTAACTGAGGATAATCCGTAGACCCCACATGGCGGGAAAACTGCCCTCGTCACACCTGTTGCCGCGTCTGTGCACATCACTACCCTCGTGCATCTTCTGGATTACCGCGCAATCATCTTCCCACGATCACTCGCTTCCGTGGGCCTGTTAGGACGGGGCCCATCCATAGCTAATAACCCGGGCATGCCGTATAACCGTTAACTACGGCCAGCAGCCTGGGAACCGGCTCTTGTGATGTCGGGTAAATTGTTAGTCGCTGGGCCTTTCATTCAGTCTGTGCCTGCTATTTCACGGAGCCCTTGGGATAGGAGTTTGAGAAATGAATTTTAAGACTTCCTCAGCCGTCAGCAGCTGCCGGTCTCAGAGAGGACCTCCTAGACAGCTGAATGGATTTATTACTGTAGTCTGCTTTGATCTCTTCTGACACTAAATCAACCTGAAAGTACAAAGATTTTTTTTTCCGCTAAGCAATTAAAGATAGTTACTTATTTGCTCCTTTTTACCTTTTATTTAATTGAAGGCTAGAATGCTTGTATTATGAACCTGGAGCGTGAATATGTGGGATATTACAACATCAGGCAACAGCCACTTTGGCAAAGTTTGAAAGCTGCGGATGCTTGTTAACCTTGGTGTGCCTTTCCTATGGGCTGCTGTAGCTGACATGCGTCTTGGGCCCTTTTCATAAAATGCACTTTCCTTTAGTTTAAACCGGCAGCATTTAAAAGGGGTTCCATGGAACAGAAGAGAAAGAACGCCGGAACCGGCTGGGGTTGGCGGGGGGGGGGGGGCTAGGTTGTCGCTCAGTCACCAAGCAACCAGGAGATCAGATTTCAAAGCCCAAGAAGTTGTACGGAGAAGAATGGGAAGAGAAGAAGGGTTAGTGTGTGGTTTGTGTGTAAGGGAGCCGGAGAGATGGAGAGGGATCGGGAGGGATTGGGAGGGATAGGGAGGGATAGGGAGGCGCCACACAACCTGTTTACATTCAAATATGAGTAAGAATGCAGATTCTTGCCCTCTGTCATGAGGAACTCATCTTGAGGGCTATGGTGCCCATGAGTGTGTGCATGTAAGTGTGTGGTCTTATCCGTACACACTAGTGGCCAAAATTGTGGAAACGCCTCCAATTTTTAGAGATTGCAGAACTTTGTTCCAGTTACTTATTTAGAATTCTAGTGATTAATTGTCATTGTTGACACACCACAGCACACAGTGCACAACAACGAAATGTGTTCCCTGCATTTGACCCTTATGTGACATAGCAGGGGGCAGCTAATTCAGCGCCTGGGGAGCAGTGCTTGGGGGCGGTACCTTGCTCAGGGAACCTCAGTGGTTCCTTGCTGGTCGGGGATTCGAACCTGCAGTTTTTCAATTATGACTGTGCTTCCCGAACCATTAAGCCACCACTGCCCGAAAAAGAGCGTGAGAGATATTTCTAAAAATCATACACTGGACCATTAATTAAGTAACTGGAGCAACAGCTGAACTAAGTTCTGCAACCTCTAATAATTAGAAGTGTTTCGACAATTTTGGCCACTATTGTATGTGTATGAGGTAAGATCACATCATTTCACATAAATTCTTGTTTGTCATTTTTTGTAAAACAACAGGTAGAATTAATCCTGAAATATATATTAAAGTTTTCCCTTCCATTGAAACAGCCTGATAGAGTCTTATGAATCTAAACACTGAATATGTCACAATTGTAATGTGAACAATTAATGGACATTTATCTCATACATAGTGTTCTGATCCACAACACTGTTGGTTGTATGATTTCAAATTTAGGCTCTTGCAGTGTCTGACATGTAAGATGCATCTGTAAGTGCCTACAAGTTGACTTTTATGATATTATATATTAAATGCAGTTGTCTTTATTTGATTCATTCAGGTATTTACATGCATGCAGGTTTAGCTTTTCACTTTCAGTTCTGAAACAGCAGAGTTCTGAAGAAGAAAAAGGAGACAGCCAGACGTAATCTGCACTCTAAATTGCTGGGTAGCCAGACGCTCGGATGGAAAGAGGCACTTCGGTGGTGCTGGAGGGTCATGTGACTCACATACTTGTGAGACCAGACTGGTTATGAACTCACAGGTTTTAGTGTGGCATTTATAAGCCACTCAAACCACCATGATTTTTACTTTCATACGCTGCTTCGGTACCAATTCTAGGTTACCATCTCTTCTGAAAAATAAACAGCTGCACCATCAAAAACAGAGCCAACATTATTACGGTGTCAAAATGACACCACTTACACCATGGAATTGCACCTTCAAGAAGTAAACGGGGTAAAAATTCAGGTAGCCTGGAATCCTCAGTCTCTGTAGGTTCATCCTCTTTGTCCGTGTTTCTGGTCATACCCTGGTATAGCCACTCATTCTGCTGATGAAACTGTGAAGCTTTTTCAATGTTGATTGGTCTGTTGCCAGAAACAGTTGAACCAATACAACTGCATTTGAAAGTTTTTTTTACAATATAAATTTCAGAATACAACTGTTTGGTTTCTGGGCCTAGCCTTTCCACATATTCGATTAGGGCTGTCAGATCTTCAGAGCTAAGTGCCTTCCGGCACTGTGCACTCAAATCCCCTGTAAACAGAGCTCTACTGATATATATAATCAGACAAAACACAGCTTAAGTCAGGAATGTGTTTCCCCTCTATTTCACTGTGCAGTCTCTTCGTTAATTACATTCTTATTTTTGTTTTACTTTGCATGTGGTCCACAGTGGTTTATGGCTGATTTCAGAGGGTCTAGAAAATTCTAGGGAGTGTGCAGAAAACAGGTCAGCATGACAGTCTCATATATGTAATCATTAGACATTTCAGCAACATGTCTTCAGACTTCAGGATTCAGTGTGATTTATTGGCTATGTGCAACAAGTGCAATGAAATACTTACTTAATCAGCCACACCCAGTATAGAGAACAACGGTATACAAATAAAGGATAGACAATAGACTCTTTGAAGATGAATAACTCACAGACACATTCACATAAAGTGCAGACTACTGTTATATTCCAGCAGTACAGCTAAGCTGTTCGTGATATGAACAGCAGCTTGGGGGAGACGATACTGCACTTGAATCTGGTCGTCATTGGTCTGATGCTGCAAAGCCTCCTACCGGATAGGTAGTTTGGGTCCCCTAATCTACTCAATGCTTTGAAAAAGAAAGACATCTCAGAGAACTTCCATGTTATGATACAGACACCCGCCCCCCCCCCGAGCTTGCGGGTTCGGGTTGCTAATCGCTGCCTCCTCTGCTCCCCCCCCAGGCCGGGTGGCACTGAGCCGCGGGGCCTCGCTGCTGGTGCAGGACCTGCGCCTGGAGGACGAGGGCTGGTTCGAGTGCCGCATCCTGATGCTGGATCGAGCCACAGACGAGTTCCGCAACGGCACCTGGACCTTCCTCTCCATCACAGGTGCGCATCCAGCCCAGGCCTTCAGCAAATACAGCGACCGTGATCAGAGTCAGAATCAGGTTTATCTGGCCAAGCATGTTCACACATACAGGGAATCTGTCACTCATTTTCAATGGCTGTCATACATACAGTAGATACAGACAAAGTTAAGAGAAGAAAGAAAGAGAGGGATAGAGAGAGATAAAGAGGATCACTTGGGGTTATGGCCCCTAATATTTTAAGCCCAGCCCTGAGTATTTTAGCCCCAATGCTAATTATGCTGCATCAAAGAAAAAAGTCAAGCCCCGGGTAAACTTGACTAAGACCCTCATTTTTTTCAATAGCTAGAAATGCCCCTGGTGGAACCAAAAACTCCCAAGTAGAAACCTCTCAGCTTGCTGCCAACTTCCCCTGGGCCTGGTAACATTATAGGGATAAATGGATGGATGGATGGACATTTTAACTGCAAGAATATTTCACTACTGCAGTTCAGATTTTATAACAACAGGTAGCGTAGTAGTTACAAGTACTGAATTCCACCCATCTGTCCATATTCCAACCGTTTATCCAGGTCAGGCTCACAAGGAGCCTAGAACCTACTGCGTACAGAATTGCCCCAGAAAATAAACAGCTATACGAATGGTTGAAATTGTAAAGCCTTTTTTGGGCAAAACGCTGGCTATGCAGCAGCAGCACCTGTGAAAATTAAACCAGCCATTTTTTCCCCTTTCATCCTCTATGATTCGCGCTTTCAGAAAACTGTAGGGAAGACAGTTTCTATACTACACCCAACAGAGGAACAGGACAGCTAAAGCACCTTTCCTCGATCTCCCATAGCCAGACTGGCATACCTGGTGCCTTTGTTGTGCTGAACTAGACAGGGAGTCCTGTTGCAGCCTATCAGGAGGTATTGCATAATCCATTCTGTTTTGGCACCGCTTGCACGCTGGCACAGTCAATGCCCGCTGTGCTCTGCCGCAGACAGCTGTCAGTGCTCCTGTCAGTGCTTCTGACAGAGCCAGGGGTGCAGACACGCTCGGAGACAGGCCCACGTGGCTGCCAGTCTCCGGCAAGTCATGTGATGGAGTCAGGTGACCCTGTTCAGAGTCTGTGGTGGAGCCTAAGCAGGATTCTTGTAGAGCAAAAATGTGGCAAGGAACTGTTGGGGTGGGGTGGGGGGGACATGGACTATCTGGGGGTCCCCGTGGACCAGATTGGGAAACACAGTTCTAGAGTGACCATCTGCGTGGTGATGGTTGGGGTGGAGAGCAGAAAGCTGACATCATGCTTCTGTGTAAAAGTACACAAACTCAATTATACATGAACATGTGCAGTACAGACACAAAGTTAAAAGACATGGAACTGCACTGCTGTCCTTTCACAGACCCCCACATCACATGCTCATGCCCCGTTGCTCAGTTATAAACAGGCTGGCTCTGGGCCCACAACACGTCAGTCTGTATTTAGCTACCGGTGTAAGATCACGTTTCAAGTGGCACTTGTGTTCAGGTGCACATCCTCATAAGCTGCCAAGTCTCAGAATCTTTTACATTACCTGCCTGGGTCTGAGCGGGACAGGGGCAGCTGGTTAGCTTGAGCTTTGATGTAATGGAATTAGAGTAAGGAGTTAAGCCCATGCAAGTATTAGACTTTGAATACAAGTAACTCCACCCGCTCTTCTTCAGTCCAGGCTGACTGACTCCTGCATTGTTTATGTTTTTGTTCAGGGAGATACAAAAGGAAGGTACTTTAGTTCACAGACGACTTAGCATCCAAGCATACTTTAGTTTTAGTTCATTTTTTCTGACACTTTTATCCAGAATGACTTCTAGTGGAGGGAAGGGTTACAATTTATGTGTATTTGGTTCAACTCCCTGGGAATACACATAAATTGTAACTCTGTCCCTCTACCAAACGATAACACCATAGAATACTTGTTGAGTTACATGTGCTTCTGCAATCCAGACCAAGCCATGCCTTTGTTTTCCCAAAAAGTGTCACTATCATACGTCATTGAGAAATGACGTTTTTAGAAAATCGGAAGGTGTGCACTTGGCCAATCTTTTATCTTTCTCTGATCCTACTGTCCATACCCACCATATTACTGGTCACATTTCCTTAAGTAAACAATGCCGGGGGGTGGGCAGTGGAGCACCGAATGAATGGCAATAAATGGCTAGATGAATTCTTTATTTTTATGGTATGAGCAAACTAATGGCAATAGTGATAATTTCTGAGGTAGTAATTAGAATATAACATTATTTCATGACACCCTTATTACTTCTGATGTTTTACGGACATTATAGCACTTATAGTACATCAAATGGCAAATAACACACACATTTTTAAACACGGTCAATTTATACTGAATTTATTTATTTGATTGTTGCAGTTAAAATATACTGGTACGAAAGGCATTTTAATTAAAGAAAAAAATTAAGTTAACTGCATGTCACACTGTAACGTATTCTGACAGTCATCCGTCTTCCATAACTTCTTATCATTCTTGATGAGCCGAGAACCAAGACCCCATCTGGATGAGATGCCAGTCTGTCACACTCGCACTTCCTGGCACACTCACATGGAAAGTGGACGATTTAGAAACACCCAAAGGGGGAATCCTTACCCACCTATATTTTGATATAATTTAAATTTTGTGAGGAATAAACTATTTTTTATGTCACTGATCATCACAAGGAATAGTGGGATTTGATTTCCAAGATCTAGAAATGAAATGCTAAATTCAACTGCTGCATGCACCTTGTCACATGTAACTTTAACCATCATTCTGCCATTCTTTGAGATGTTTTGTGATGTCACTCTAAATGAAAATGCAAAATTTAGCTAAACGCTAATTTTAGCTGAATGTTAATTTTGTCTAAATGCTAAATTTAGCTAAATGGTAACTTTACTTAAAAGCTAAATTTAGCTAAATGCCACTGCTCCATAAACTTACAAATGCTTTAATTATTCGGCTGCTGTTCTTTGGGATGTTTCTCGATGGCATCCTGTTTTTTAAAGTCTCAGTCTGTCTTCCCTGCCACAGCTCCACCTGTCTTCGTCAGAACTCCGCCCCTTTTCCTGGAGGTCCTGCAAGGTGATTCTTTGATGCTCACGTGCAGTGCCCATGGCAACCCTCGGCCAACTGTAACCTGGGAAAAAGATGGTACTCCGGTTGAAAGACAATACGGGCTTGAGGTGGGGGTGCCCATTCGTCAACTGGGTGATGTTGGGGAATTCTGAGCTGGATGATCCATTATTAAGCACAAGTGATGGAAGCGCATTCATAAGACCAAGTTAATCATGGAGTGAACACCCTGCTGTCTATTTTATAGCTCCCATAATGTTTATATTACATTACAATGTTTAAATAATTTAAATAATTTAATCAATCTACAGTTGTTTACAGAGCAGTGCAACAAAAAACAATAGTAGAAGTATGACTTCATAATTGTTATGAGGCTTCATTGCTTTAGCTTTTTAGGCAATTTTTTGCTGGTAATGGTTTCTGCATTTAGCTAAATGAGCATTGTGCTCTGTGATAATTTATCATGTCTTTTTGTCTTTTTTTTCCCTTTGTGCCTCACAGATGTTCAATGGTAGTTTGTCGTTAGCCCCCGTGACTAGGGAGATGGCAGGAATGTATAAATGTCACGTCTACAACTCAGAAGGAAATTTGACTCACAATACACAGCTTCTAATAAAAGGTACGTAGCCCATCCTCCTGCATCCAGGAGGCATAAGGAAACTTAAATTAATGTCTCCGGTGGAGGTAATATATTCAATTGGGACTGAAATTACCTCAAGAAGAACACACTCTTCTTCAAAAAAAAACGTCCTAATTCACACTCAACTAAACTGACCATCTGCTTACAGAGATTAGTAGGAGACAGTGCTTGCATTGTGCTCTTAGAAGACTTCAAAGTTTTTTGTGGATTTGGAGAAATGCTCAGTGCTCCATCTAGAGGCGGTGTTTGGTATCACATTTTAGGTTAGCCAACTGGTTAACAATGTTGGATGCACTGTTTTTATCGATATAGCGCCAGTGACAGAGCATCTATAACAGATGGCAGCTAAAAGCCCGAATGATAATGCTAACATTTGCTGTCTGTCTCCCCGCTCCTAATTAGGCCCTCCCATCATTATCACTCCCCCGGAAGACACCATTCGTAACATGTCCCAAGACGCCGCGCTGCGGTGCCAAGCGGAGGCGTACCCAGCCAACCTGTCATATGTGTGGGCCAAGGAGGGAGAGAATGTCTATCACTGGCAGTGAGTATCGGCGAGTTCTAGCACGCAGCTGCAAATGGGCTTCTCCGCATGGCTGGCTGTATCGCTTCTGGCCATCTCCTCAATGGCTGACCTTGAGGCAAAAAACCCAGAACCAATGCAATGCTGGGCGTAATCGGTGCTTCCACCATCTTCCGTAGCACGCTTCTGATCCCATATGGGAATCATGACTCACCTATGCTTTAAAGGTGGAAAGAGACAGTGAGTTTGTGTTATAAGCTTGGTTGACACTGTCGTTTCTCTTTCATGGGTGACAAAGCTTTTATTACACTCTGTAATGTAATACTGAGAGGTTCAGTCTTTGTCCTCAGGTCTCTGAAGTCCCGTGTGAAGGTCCTAGTGGATGGATCCCTCCTTATCCCCAACCTGGTCCCAGAAGATGCTGGGAACTACACCTGTACGCCCAGCAATGGGCTCCTGGTTCCGCCCTCTGCCTCAGCCTATCTCACTGTGAAGCGTAAGTGAGGTTGTATATGTGTAACTGCACGTCAGTGTGTAAATGTGTGAGCGTGTGGTTTGCAGTCTAGCTACATTCTGTCTATCCACAGACTCAAACTTCGCAGTCTTTGTTATCGGCCCTCAAAGCAAAGCAGGTATCTTACAACAGAGGTTCATCCATCCACCCATCTGCCATTAACCATTTAACCAGCGCAGGGCTGTGGTGAGTCTGAAGCTTATCTCGGCTACTACAGGGCATGACGCAGGGTAATCCCTGGATACCGGTACATCACAGGATACACACTCACACACACAAACCCGCACTATACACACAGAAATTTTCTAGGGTATGTTCATTGCCTTTCCTGTAAGAATGGACAGAGTGTGGCTTTGTGGGACTGGGCTGTCTACCTGTACCCAGTAGGGTCTTAATAGCAAAGCCCTTAGCCCCAAATATTGCTCCAGGGGTAAATGGATAACTTGCTGACCCTCCATTTTTGGCCCCAAGCATTGCTCTCATTGGTGCGTTAAATGGGATGTGTGAAAATGAAAGGATGTAACTGTACTCGAACTTGTATAAATGGCAAAAAAGTAAAATTATCATCATAAAACCCATTCTATGATTGTGCACCTATAATATGAACATTCCTGTTTGATTTACTCTTCCACTTTCGCTTCCCTGTAGACCCTGCCCAGGTGGTACGGATGCCTAGGGAGACCTACCTGCCCGCAGGGATGGGAGGGGTCATTTCCTGCCCAGTGCAAGCGGAGCCCCCAATGCTCTACGTCAACTGGACCAAAGACGGGGACGTCCTAGACCTTGACATGGTATACCAAATGACAACTACTTCCTGTTGGCTAGGCTATTTGTTGCTAGTATGTCTTGTTGTTGTCACCAGCTGAGTTCGATTCCTGTTCCACCTAGTACCCGGGCTGGATGGTGAACTCGGAGGGCTCCGTGTTTGTGGCCACAGCCAATGATAATGCGGTGGGCGTTTACACCTGCACTGCCTATAACAGCTATGGGACGATGGGCCGTTCGGACCCTACCTCTGTGGTTCTGCAGGTATGCCTAACTGCTCCAGCAGCTCTTGGATGATGGTCTGCAGAGAATGAATCTCACTTGCTGTCTGCTTCTGATCTCAACTACGTGGACAGGACCCGCCCTCATTTAAAGTGACACCCCGTGCTGAGTACCTGCAGGAGGTAGGTCGAGACCTGGTCATCCCATGTCAGGCCAATGGAGATCCAGTTCCTAACATCACTTGGAGCAAGGTACGTTCCCATCAAATCCACACAGGCGATACACAATGTACGATATATCCAAATACAGTGGTGCCTGAGGGTCATGAACACAATCCTTTCCAGGAAAGTGGTCGTGAACCAATTTGTACGCGAACCAAGGCAATTTTTCCCCTAAGAAAGCACTGAAATTCAATTAACTCGTTCACATGCCTACCAAATAATATTTTTTGTTAATTTTCTGTTTTTTATGGTAAAAACTTTAAAGAAAAACACAATATAGTGTGGCGACGGGCAGATAGAGGCATCACGGGAGCAGAGAGAGACACGGAGACTGGCTTGCCGGGAAAATCACACTCTTTATTAACAACCTTTGTATTGTTGTTGTTATTGTATTGTTTGCCCGTGTGTTGTGTGTACCCGGTCTGGTCCTCGCGTGTATTTAGCGTGTATAAATGTTCCACGGTGTGTGCATCTTGCAGTTCGGCGTCTTACAGCCTTGTGTTTCCCATCTTTGTACGGTTCGGTGCTCATTGGGTGCCTGTTGTGGTGCTTCTATTTACAACTTAACCTTAATTTACTTGTGCTTGATTTTATATTTTGGCTGTGTTTTTGATGCCTTTGATAGTTCTAGACTCTTTTAATTCTAAATTAAGTTTCCATTTTAAATGTCATTTTAATGAATAAAAACCTCCTTCTTCTTCTCCAGGTGGGTCCTGTTCCACGCTCCCTGTACACTGTAGCGGCCAATGGCTCTCTAGTGCTGCGTCCTGTCAGCAAGGACCACCAGGGGGAGTGGGAGTGCTATGCCACCAACCGTGTGGCCTCCACGACAACCAGCACTATTCTCCTCGTGCTCGGTGAGGTTGGGAGCTAATTTCTAGCAGGCTCAGACTGTGTTCATTTCTGCTACGCACAGCTTTGCAATTTTTTTTTTATGGAAGAAGACTTAGACACAGCGCTGTAAATTCTACATATGGCGTAATCCTTCTTAAGGACCTTTGCCCCATGAGGGCCCTTTCAGTCACAAGTTCAGGCCTCGTAAGTAACATGCGTAAGAGGATTACCGGTGTATGCACAAAAAGGTTTCCAGGCTCTTCTGCAGGTTACTAGAACCCCAGGCATGTTAGTACATTAGAGTCATGAGGATTCGAGGTTGGTCTCTATGTTCTCCTCATCTCCTCCCCTCCTTTGTATCCTCTTTCTCTACCAAGGCACAAGCCCCCACGGTGTGTCAACAGTGTCCATCATCCCAGGCGTTCATGAGGCCAATGTGTCATGGGAGCCAGGCTTTGATGGAGGCTACATTCAGAAGTTCTCTGTGTGGTCAGTGTCCCGGTCCATAGTGTAAATCCTCAGCAGTGCTGGGTAGCGTTGTGTCGTGTCGAGCCATGCCTTGTTCTTCCTCCCTCATTCTCTCCATCTCTTTCTCACTCTCCCTGTCCCCTTCTCTCCATGCACAGGCTGAAGCAGGCGTCCAGGCGTAAGCACGAGTGGACCTCTCTTCCCGTGCCCCCGTCCAACTCATCCCTCTTGGTGACTGGCCTGCTTCCTGACACCAACTATCAGTTCAGCATCCTACCCCAGAACAAGCTGGGATCAGGACCTTTCAGTGAAATCATTACGGTCAAAACCTTGGGTTAGTATCACCGTTGATTGAGTTGGAATGTCGGTGGAGGGTCTGGTGCTTACTCAATGGGGGAGAAGGCCTTTCACATCAGAGCTGCTGTGATAGTGTTCAGGATTCCATGATTGTTACCCCGTTAATGCTCCAGTAGTGCTGGTCTTCTGAGCCACCTGCTCATTTGTCTTCTCCTTGGTTCTTTCACTGCCAGTTCCTCCTACAGATTCACCCATAGTGATGACTTCAGCACCAAAACTGCCCCCGCCATCCTTCCTGCTGGTCAATCAGACCTCAAAAGGCATTTTGCTGCAGTGGGTCCCACCCCCACCTCAGTCCCCACCAATCACTGGCTTCGTGCTGCAGGCACGGCAAGAGAAGACCGAGTGGAGGATCCTCAACGGGGCCATCAGTGGAAACAGCAGTGAGATACTTGTACAAGGTTTATTAAAGGTAAAATCCGAGGTCTTTGCTAAATGACTGTTTATGTGTTTGCTTTATATGCTTAATATATACTCAAAATGTGTTATGCTCAGGGTGGTGTGAGTGGTCCACTAGGTGGCACTGTGCCTCATAGTTCCTGGGCTATAGCTTCTGATTGCTTCCCCGACTTCATGTGCATGAAGTTTGGTATGTTCTGCCTGTGGTCACAGGGGCTTTTTTTTTCCAGATTCCTCCAGTTCCTTCCATTGCCTAAAGCAGTGTTGCCCAACCCCGTCTTTGGGGACCCCCAGGCAGTTCACACTGTTGATCCCTCCCACTGGTAGCCCAGAATATGCTTCAGGCTACCAGTGACTATGGCCACCCATAAAGGGGGAGAAAGGGGAAGACTTTCAGCAGCCCAGACACTAGGGGGGGCATGAGTATGTGAGCATGGATAATGGTAGTATGGTAGTTTTGGACTGATGGGGGGGGGGGGGGTCCATTAGGTAGAATTATTTAGGGGCACAGCTATGACTTTGAGTGGCCCTGCCAGTGAATCCGTGCTTAGTAAGCTGTTGTGAAGCGTGGATGGACAGCTCAGCCTAAGAGTAGGCCATATCATAAAGACACTACAACAATGTTGCATTTAAAGGGATTAGAACCATTGTAACATCTGGAATGTAATTCCTCTGTTAGGTTCCCTTTGGCACCCAGTTTAGGACTGTGCTGTTCTCCGGAGAACTCACAGCGGATTCTAGCAGAGATATAAATTCATATCAAGTATGCATACTCAGAGGTGCATTAACATGGTCAGGGGTCCCTAGGCTTCAGCCCGGGTAAGCCCGTGCATTACAGCGCCCCTGTGCATACTCTCCATCTGCACATTAGTCATTTTGGTGTGAGACATTACTATGGTGTTTCACTCGGTTCTTCTCCTGGTTCCGCCGCATCCATTTTCTTCAGGACTCCATCTATGAGCTCCGGCTGCTGTCGCTCCGAAATGAGGTGGTGGGCGAGCCCAGCGAGTCGGTCAACGTCTCCACCGTGGGTAAGGTCACCTCTCTACCAAGACCCCTGCTATCGTACTGCCATCATGATTAAAACAGAAGGTCACACTTCACTTCATTACTAATATCATGGCTGTCTGCTCTTGTCAATACAGATGGGCTATAAGATAGGATGTGATTGAAAGTACAATGGATGAGCTGTGATATTATTCCTGCGATGGTGGTATCTTTGAAATCCCTGTGGTTGTTGGAGATAAACTGAGATATCCCTGGAAGATAAGCTCTGTTGTCCTTCCAGGTATGGAAATATATCCGGCAAAGACAAGCCTGCTGGATTTCATCCCTGAGCCGCTGCTGGCCGGCGTGGTGGGAGGGGTCTGCTTCCTCTTTGTGGCCATCATTCTGTCCCTGGCGACAGCATGCTTCATGAACCACAGGAGGGAGAGACGGCGCCGACGGCGGAGGGATGGTAAAGACAACAGCCTCGGTGTGGGCAGGACAGTGTTCTGTGCCAGCCAATGGGCTAGCACCTTGTTCTGACGCAATTGACATAATTGCTACATTTTTAGAGCTGGTAATTTTAGCCTTAGCTTTTAGCTCAGGTTACCACAGTCAAGAGTATTACACTTGTTCATCCTTCAACAACGGGTTCTGCACCTCTGCATGAAGAGAACATGCACAGCAGTGAACTTTCTGCATGGAGCTGTAGCTCTTACCTTTTAGAACGATGTCACCAGTTACATTTCCTCTCACTGCATTTAGCTGAAAGCTAATGTCCATTGCTGTTGAATCATGACTCGCTCAATGTGTCAGAAAAGCTCAAAAAATTCCATCATGGCCCATAATTGCTTTGTCACAAAAGTCATTGTATGCTATTGTGCACGCAAATGTAACATCTTGTGCCTGTGGAAGATTCTGAATTAATAGTATAATAATAAATACCGCAGCTTGTTTAGTGAGAAGCTGGCTGACTTATATGAATATAATGTGTATAAAAATAAGACACAGGGATGTTACAGCTCTCAAAGACTGGGCCTGACAGCTTTTTTTGGAAGCATTATCATTGTGTCCTTTGTCACCCTTGAGTGTTTTTAAGTTGGACCTGTGTTGATCTCATCCTGGTCTGGCATCGTTTTGTAATTTGTGTCATTGTGTGACCTTTGCCCCCCCGACCACCTTTTCAGATCTCCCCACTGCCCTGCAGAAGAGTCCACCTCCAGAGTAAGTGTCCCCCTGTCTCTCCTGTGTCTCGCAGCTTGGACCACGTCGCCGAACCCTCACAACCATCTTGTCCATTATTGAGAGTAACATCAGGAAGGCAGATGGTTAGGGTTAGGGCTGAGGATTGTCCCTTCCCCTCTCTACCATCATTGTCTCAATAGCAATAGGAAATAAGGTCTTTTGCTAAACTAGTGATGTGGCATTTAAACAAAAATAGGAAGATAGGCTCATGCTCGAGTTGTGCTGCTGACTATTGAATTTACATGCTTCTGGGTCAGATTTAATATACTTTATTCGGTCTGCTTTTCTAAAGAAGTTAACATTCTCTTACTTTGAATGAGGTCTTAACCATGATTATGAGTCAGTTCTGTGCTGTCCATGTGGTCCACCCAGGCAAATTCCGTGCCCAGTGCCTCTTTGTCTCAGGCACTCTTCATGCTTCTTGAGTCGTGTTGGTGGAGCTTGCCTCGGGGGGAGAGCATGGTTGGCCTAATGGGTTGACCAGCACTGGGTCAGTTAGTAGGATTGTGGGTGAGAGATTTTTGTGACTTTTTTGAAGCACTTTGGCTGATCTCACCCATTTCTGCTTCCCCCTTACCTCGTGTGATCCCCTCGCTTTCTCTCTCCTCTCTTTTCTCCCCGCCTTCTCTTTCACAGAGCTGGCTCGCCTGCTGACAGCCCAGATAGTGTCTTAAAGATGAAGCTTTGTCCTCCCCTCTCCTTCTTCCCCGGCTCCTCTGCCTCCCAGTCAGTCCGCTCGTCCTTCGACAAGGGCAGCCGCAGCGAATACCAGGACCAACGCCAGCAGCTCTTATCCAGCTCTTCACCCCCTCCACGCTACACCCTCTTCGAAAGTCACTTTGGGGGCCAGCCCCCACCAGCTCTGGCCCTGGAGTCCATATCCCGTGGCCCTGATGGACGCTTTATTGTTCAGCCCTACGAGGAGGGATCCACGCCAGCTCACATCAAAAAAAGCCTAAAGAAAGACTACCTACAATGCACCGCAGACGGAAGCGGTTCAGGAAGCACCAAGGCATCTGAACAGGTTTCTCCAAGGTCTGACTCACCATCTTATGAGAAGGAAGAGAATAAGGATAGACCTGTGGTGTTGTCTGTGGATATCCCAGGAGACAACCAGTCTCAACAATCTCCTGGACGTGTGAAAGCCATGGCCAAAAATTTTTCCCAACATGGCTGCTTCTACTCAGATGATGAGCAGGGCTGCTCAGAAGGACTGCTGGACCAAACCAGCTTCTACTCTGACAGCAGCGAAAGAAGAGCTCGCGACACGCTGAAAAAGTACCGTGTTTCCAGCTGTCGGGACAACCCATTCCAGACCTTGAGAAATCAAGCCAGGAATGCGGAGCAGAGACAGGACAGGAGGAGATATGGCCCTTCCAGCTGCCTTCCCACTGGGTCCTTGAGGTCGAAAACAGACTGGAAGCGTGAAAGCAACAGCCTGAACAAGTGTCTGAAACTTGCCCAGGAAAGAGAAGAAATGGAGAAGGAACTGGAAAGGTACACAAGCAGCTGGGGTGCTCAAGAGAAAATAAAAGAACCACAGAAAACAGAGATGGAAGCTGAAGTGGAACCCGTGTGGAAACTACAAGATATCACTCTCCGTCCAAAAAGTGACAGAATCAGCAGGCTGTCTGACAACAGGAAAGGCTGCTATTTTGGGAACACCAGCAGCCCCATGGGACAGACCTCTACGTCCTCATCGTACATTCACTGGGACATCAGTCCTGTCAGCTCTGTCACTGGCCTGGTGCCTGTTCAAAGTCCTTCAGAAAAGGTTCCTCTGATGTCCCAGTGGTCAGCTTCTCCTGCAGCTGATGAAAACTCCACGGTTCTGGAATGTTCCCAGTCGCCAGCTACGCAGTGCACCCAACTGTCACTTTTATCCCCTGACTTAGGTGGCTCACCCATGTTTCCTGGAGACCTAAAGGGTTCTAAGTCAAGGTGTCCAGAGAGAAGGTTGGAGGTAGAGGAGGAGAGTTTCTGTCGGAGGCTGGTGCCAGAAGAAGCCGTAACAGAGATCAGCAAAAAGTTTAATTTTGAAGAAACTGATGAAAGAGTCACTAATTCAGATAGAGGGAACCTACACTCATGTCCAGCACCAACATGTCATGAACAAGTGAAACTATTACAGGAGTCAGCCTCCCTCAATACAGAGAGGGAACCACATAAGAGCTGTGGTCCTTATATGGAGAACTCTAACTCTACCCTAAAAAACACTGGAGACAGAGCTGAAGGCAAGGATAGTGACAGAGAACAGAGTCATTCTGAAAGTTCAACCTTGCCGTATGATCTCCGGAAAGCTGGAGAAAGAGCAGGGGAAAAAGGAGGACAAAACAAAGCTTGTGACAAACCTAGTGTATCCCCATTGTCCCCAGAGTCTGAGAAGGAGGGTGTCAGAACACGCTCACGGAAGAGCGATAAATGCCTTTATAGTGATAGCCCTAGTTGTGTGTCTCCATTAACTCTTACAGAAAATGAAACAGACCAGTCAAGTTTCTCTTTAGCTAGAATGTCAGATTCGTATAAAACTCTACATCAGACAAGTGCAATTCTGGAATATCTGAGCCTTCCTGGTTTCATTGAGATGAGTGTAGATGACCCTGTTGATGAAAATAGCACTTCAGCAAGCTCAGAGCAGAGGTCTGGTAATCTTACACGAGGGGAACCGGACGTAGTTTCAAAGCACTGGGAAATTCATGACTCTGATAGAGAAGTAAGTAAACAATGCACTGTCATTTTAGAGAACAACTTCCCTGAAACTACAGTTGAAGGTTCAGGCCAAGAGGATAGAAGATTTTCAGTTCTGAAACCTGAGGACTCTACAGTGAAAGAGATGAAGCCAGACAAAAGCCCCAGGCAGCTAGCTAGTTTAGAAGAACAAGGTGAGCGGGTTTATTGTGAAAAGTCACAGGCACATCATACAGAAATAAACTCAACGTTGGACGTGCAGAAAGCTACCAAGTCAGCTTTGGTGATCACTGCCACAGATCCTGTATCTAATGCCCCTGATTCACTTACAAAGAGACAGGAACCTGTGCAGGAACCTCAGGACTGCAGTGCTAATAATGAGGCATCTAGGAGGTATCCAGTACCAGTACATTTCATGAAGAAGTCATTGAGCATGGGCCCAAGCAGATCGAGCTATACGGCAAGGCAGCCCTGTCCCCAACTAAAAAAGTCCATCAGTTTAGGATCGCAAAGATGGCAACATTCAGAGATCCCTCCGAATTACAGCTATGAAAAACATTACCAGGATGAATTCCTGCACCCTGATGTTAAAATCAAGTGTTTAAGCTTGGGACGCAGTTCTGCACATTCCTCTTCTTCCAGACAAAGCCAGTTTCACCAAGAATCTGTCCCATTCCGACCTCAAAGCCACCCTGACCTCAAGAGCTCTCCTCTGGCAAAGATGTCCTTAACATCCCCATCTCAGCTGGCTGCTGCACCTTTAGCCAAGGACCCACAGAATCAGCCATACCCATTAGCCTCTGGCAGAGCACATTGTCTCGATCCGCGGCGACAGGCCACCGCCTTTCCCGAGGCATCACGCTGGCCCGTCACTTATCAGGATGCCCTGAGGTCCGTGCAGCACAGGACAGCTCTTCATGAATACCCGGGCCACCAGATGCCACCACGGCCTGCGGTGAGAAGGGACTATCTGCGACCACCTGACTCAAAACAAGGACCCCACAGAGCCTTCCTGCCCCGGGGCTACAGCTGGCCTTCACCCTACACCGCCCCATTTGCCCACCGGGAGTCAGAATGGTACATGGGGAGGGAGGTTGAGTTGGACGTTAGGGAGTGCAGAGATGGGAAAGAGGGGAGGGCCAGCTATGCCAGTCAGAGCAGCGGGAGGGGCAGCATGGGGCCCTGTTACACCCAAGCCCTGCTCCGCCAGTCCCTGTCCCTCACCCCCACCTTCCCCAGCTCCCCAGAAACAACAGAGGAGACTAAGAGGCACTGTTTCATGGCAGACATGCTCAAAAGTAGGCCAGCCAAAAGGTGAGGTTCTGCTTTTACAAGCAATACCGTAATAATGCCTGGGGGATTTACAAGAAGTAATTTTATCCATTGGCAGGGTTCCCCTTGGATATTAGTATAGACAGTCAATCTGTTTAAGGGCAGCTTGCATTTATTTGAAGGGTAATACGGAACATTTGTAGGAATGTTTGATTACTTACCTGAATTTAATAAGAATGTCCACAATAAATGCCTTTATACATCTGCCACAAGGGGAAACACATCGGTAGACGAGAGCTATGAATGGGATGAAGTGGATTTCCGAGTGGATTCCAACACCCTAGGGGCAGCAAGCGCCACCCACAGCTATGGGGGGCAGGGAGGGGTCAGGGGGGAGCGATTGAGAGGTCAACCTCACTCCGCTGTCAGCTTCAGGGAGCTCCAAGGCAAAGGTAAAGTGACGACGCTGTGGTCATAGTCTGCTTGAATGTTCATTTTGCTGTTGCCACATAGTCTGTACGCCTGTCTCTCTCCGGATGTTTTAATATTGTTCCTGTCTCCCTCCCCTCTTCCCCACCCCTTTGTTACCTGCTTCCATTCCTTCACCCTCCATCCCTCCCGCTCCAGACATGCCAGCCTTGCCCCACTTAGGCCCTTTTGCCCGGCCTGGTCCAGCTATGCCTCCCCCTCCACGGGGCCCGTATGGCCACTCTCTCACTGAGGCTCGCTTCAATGCCCTTCGCCTGGAATACCAGGAGTACCGCCGCGCCCAGGAGTCTTCCTTCTCCCACGGCCCCCACCTGACCCCTGACCCTGACTCCGACCCTGACTCGAACACAGCGTTGCTCTGACATTTGCCACATTCCATCTGTCCGTCCTCCCCTCTTCCTCCCTCCCTCTCAGCTCTGTCGCTAACTGGTCGCTTGTCCTCCTAGTGTAGCAGGAATAGCTTCCCAGTGCAGGTTTCTCTTATCCAACTGGCCTATGTCAGTTGTTTATCCATTGGGTTGTAGCTCATTTCTTTCGTCTCAGCTTTCTTACTCCCTTATCACTATATGTGCTCTCATTTTACTTAAAAGCCTCAAGTGACTTACATTCTCCTTATAACACTGTGTCAGACCAAAAATATCTTCAATGAAAGTAGTTGACTCACGCATAATGCAAGATGTTCTTTTTGCAGTACTTGTTCTGCTAATTCTATGTCAGAACCCATCAGGGAAAGGCCAGATTTTGAATTGTTTGTATACAGGCTCAATCTGAATAAGCCCAGATTATTTAATATCTTATAAGGGGCAACATGACATTGAATTCATAGTTTTCCAAGATTTCAGGTGGTCCTCTGTTTAATAATGGCTGTCTTAAAGGTTTAAGCTAGACCAAACATCCTCTTCACCATTGATTGTGAAGAGAAACTGACACACTTCCTGATTGGTCCTCTTGAGGCCCGCAGCAAGCCTGGAGTCCAAGAGACCAGTCTTCCCTCTGATTTTTTTCAGCAACATCGTTTGACTTAAAGGTTCAGTTCTTTCGCCTCTGGTGTCAATGAACTTTGAGTCAGAAGATATGGGGGATGCGAAAACAAAAACAAAGGATGGATTTCTATTACTGCTTAAATGGTATTTTTTGACAGCCATACAAAGGGAAGTTCTGTATATTCTGCAGAAAATGAAGTCAACTGATGTTCTAGTAGCATTTTTGGGATAAAGCTAAACGAAACACCAAACAAGTCAATGGAAAACTTTTATGAAAGTACAGGAGGTCTTCTTGGACAGTGAAAAACTGGAAGGCCTTCTCTCCAAATGGAACATGAAGAATTTGACTGTACATTGGTATCTCCACTGTGGTCTCTGTGTGGTATTTTCAGTTCTGCACAGTCTTTGATAATACTGCCCACTCTTCACTGCATTTTCCAGTCATTGTGCCTGGATGGTTGGTAACAACCATTTACAGGAGAGCTTTAAATGAGTAAAAAGCCATAACAGGGTCTAGTCATTTGTTCGTAAAAAATGGTTTGTGCAGTATGTGTTCTCACATATTGTATCTTTTCACTTCTTATTTTGAATATCTAAAATCTCACTCCTCTGGTATATTCAGTATATGCTTTTTAACTGATGGGACTGACTCAATCTCATGGACCTGCCCTGTGCACAAAATCTCCACAACATCATCTCCAAAACATCATCTCCACAACATCATCTCCACTACTCATTGTTCAATTGTCCTGTTCGCAGATCAGTAATATTTTAAGTACAGCTTTTAGGTATTTCTTAGTACTGAGGAGATGTTCATCCCAATGGTGGTAACAAAGGCCCAGCAGATTATTTTAAAGAGTGTTTTACCTTCTGCTTCCCACTGATAAGTGCTAAAGAAGTGCTAAACAAGCAGGACACTGTAGCCCGGGAGAATCAGAGCATGTGGTCTCTGTTTTTGTGTTATGTCTCTAAATTGGTATTTCCTTAAATGGTATTTAAAACAGTTAAGAGGTGTAAAAGATCAGTGATGCAGAAGCTTTAAATGACATGCATTTTTATAGTAACAATTCATTGGTTTGCTCAAGTAAGCAGCTGTGGGCTTAACCTGCCCTCTATCTGTGAGTACCTGTCAGTGCATTCCAGTGAATATATTTTCAGTGTGCAAACCTTACCCATAGTAGGTCATAGGTTACCCAGTCCACGATCAGTATTGCGTCAGCTACATGGACGTTATTGTTACAGTTATTTCTATGGAGTTTCTAACAGCAAGTGTATTTTGACAGAGTACAGTACAGTTTGGTGGTTTACAGTTACAGTGATGTGAACCCTTTTACTTTGGGTCTGTCCTCTTTTAAGATTCATCCTCAAACTCATTGTCCCCCCATTTACATAGAAACGGCATCAAATCAAATGTTTCTTTACAGGGTTTTTGAGCTCTCGTTAGCCAAGCTGAGAATCTTCACGAGGTATTGCGCAATACCTAAAGCAGAGTACACAGATACTGTACGTTCAGTGGTTTGTCTGTTATTTATGAAATGCATTTATCATTTTAAATCAAAGCTCACACCCTTGCCTGTGAATTTCTTCATTTGCCTCAATGGTTTCATTGTTGTACATAACACAAATTTACAGTGAATGAAATCAGATCCTATCCACCTTAATTTAGGATGTTCGTATTTAATGCAAGGTCGTGCCTTTTGGGGAACATTGTTTATGATGATATAAAACAAGAATGGCAATATAGGTTGTCAAAAACACAACATTTGTTATAAACTTTAATTAGTATGCATTGATCTGAAATTATGGTCTAGAGTTCCAATTCTCCAATGATACATAAGTAAATAAATGACAAATAATTGTCACACCATGTTTTGTACAACAATAGTATATTGTTATTATAATCTTTCATCGAGTGTTAAATCATATCACAGTGTCACATCTTTTAATCATCATCATCATCATCATCATTAACAACATTGTTATATATTTATTAGCATATTTGCTACAAAGGTTTCAATATGCAAACAAAGGTGATGTATATGTGCACTCATTTTTGTCAAGCACTGTGAATGTTTTTACTGCAGTGTTGGTGAACTGTACCTCTTTGCTGGTGAACAGTAGTCTCTCACGTTGAATTTCATGTACTGGATATGTATATTTTTAAATTATATTTTGTTGTCCACTTATTTTGCAGATAATCATTTGAAAATATGGTCTTTTTTTCTGTACTGGAATGATTTGCAAAGTAGGATTTTTTTATTAAATGTTTTTAAAGAAAACATTTTAAAATGAGAAAAAAAATCTGATATTTAAAATGTACATTTTGTATTGTATTTAGAATATCTGCATTTTTACATTTTTTTAAAATGATTTTTCAGGTTTTGTACAAAACAAAGGTGAATATTTTGTTTTTATTTGTTCCTGTCGATGTTACGTTGTATAAACTGTCCTTGTATGTTTGTAAAAGATAATAAATTCATACATTTAATACTTGACGCTTCATTAACATTTGACACCTTGTTGTTTCTAAAATAATAGTACTAATAATAATGAGTCAAACATACATATGAGAAAATAGAGGCAGAATCACCATCTGACTGCTACAATAGTGGGTATGAGTGACTCCAGCATTATTGCTGTGTCAAATGCATTGTCTAAATTAGCTGACCTATCCAAAGTGACTCGCACAGCTTGCAGTTCTAATAGCAGCAGCTGGAGTTTGAAGCTGCTTAAAACTGTGCTGTAGGCAGTAACTCTCTGGTTGGATGAATCTCTTCCAGTAAACAAACCCCCCCCACACACAATGACTTTGAGGCTCGACACTCAGCCATAAAGAAAATACACTGCAATCAGCAATGTTGTTCACATAATTAGTATACCATTGCTTATATTATTTAATGAGAATATGTTTTGCCAAGATTAGAAATTTCTTCTCTCTGCCAGACAATTATTTCTAAGAAAATAAAACATTTGAACGGTTTTGCAAAACTTGAATACCTTGGAATAAAAAAGCCTTATTTCTGTACCTAAGAAAGACAGGGTAATGTAATTCAGCATTATCTGAGGATTAAACAATACTGTCAGTATAAAGTAGAAATTTGTTTATAAACAATACGTTTCTATCTAGAATTTGCACAAAGGATTTTAAATCATACAAAAGACACCCAAAGAGAGCGATAAAATGGCAATAAATTTGAGCATGTTTATTTTTTTAATCTAGATAACTAACAATACCTTGCAAAATAATTAATGGTAGTCAAAAGTTTATGGCCAACTGATTTTAATAATATAAATGAAATACAAATGAAATTATATAAGGGTAATTTATTTGGACAATACATACAAAACGTCTAACAAGTGTGAGCTGCAATGCATAGAATAAGATTTTAAAAGCTTTCAAGTGTTGATTGGGAAAAAGAAAGTTTAAAAGGAATTGTGGTTGGAACCTTAAATTGTCAACAAAAAAATAATAATAAAAATAAGGATCTATGTGCTCCGTCACATGATCAGACACTTCTCCTCAGCCTTAGACTTGATCTCAGTCAGTGTGGCCTGAGCTTTCTCCTTCAACTGCTCTAAGTCCATATTCTGGAGGTTCTGCATCTGGCCCAGGATGGAGTCCTTCTCCTCCTCTTCTTCAGCAT
Organism: Paramormyrops kingsleyae; assembly: GCF_048594095.1. Classification (NCBI taxonomy): domain Eukaryota; kingdom Metazoa; phylum Chordata; class Actinopteri; order Osteoglossiformes; family Mormyridae; genus Paramormyrops; species Paramormyrops kingsleyae. Next base: position 11,448,160 of record NC_132798.1, on the reverse strand, counting down.
CCTCATCCACCATTTTCAGCAGCTCCTCGGGTACATCCACATCGTCGCCCGCCATCTGGATCATGTTCTCATCCTGCTCACTCTGGGTACACAGAGACACACACCATCATCATTATCACCATCATTAACAACATCTTCATCAGCATCATCATCACCTTGAAAGATCTTGCTGTTCAATACTTTCTTAAAGTAATTAACCCTTCAGTTGACATGCAGGTCAAAAATAATCCATTTCTGAATTTAACACTGGCAATAAAACTTTTCTTTTTCCATGTTCTTTTTTTTTCTGAAATGACCCTAACATTAGAAACTAATAATACAAATTATTATTATGAAAGATTTCCTCTGGGTCGTTTTTGACCCAGTAGGTATAAACATAATCCACAGGAAAACTGAGGTACTGCTAAATTATTTATAACATCTATAAAAGCATAATAAACCATCTTTATTAATAATCTCTTGATATTCCTTCAACTGAATCACTTGCAGGATGTCATTCTCAGATTTTTTGACACAATGTCCCAAAGCAAGACTTCTTCTTGCAGGCAAGTATTGCTTTTTAGCAAGGAATGGGTAAAAGGGTGGGGTATCACATACTGAATCCCTGTGTGTGTGGCATGGTGACTCAGTGGATAGCACTGTTAAATCACACCTCTTGGGTTGGGAGTTTGAATCCATGGGTGTGAAGTTTGTACATTCTCCATATATTGTGTGTTTTACTCCTACAGTTCAATGACATATAGTTAGGCTGATGATCATTAAATTGCCCATAGTGTATGAATGCATGTCCTGTGACAAACTGGGATCCTGTCCATGGCGGTTGGCCCTACCTTGCACCCTTTCCAGCCTGTATTAAGTCTCTATGTCAAGCACAGCCCTGACCGGGAAGAGCAGTTAGAATTCTGATGAGCTACTGCAGATTTTCTCCATTAAATGTGTCTCTTGTATCCATTTTCCTCTATATCTCAGCAGCCTATCTAGTGTATGCGCTGACATTTGCCCCCAAATTCAGCAGCCCTAGCCTCCCTTCTCCTGTTCTGTGCGAGGTGAGAGCACTGCATGGTCTCATTCCTGACATAATGCTTTTATTACATCCCTTTCCCACTTCTGCATAGTCAGCATGAACCAACAATAGCATGTCTGCAAGAAAATAATTTGAGCAGATCACAGAAGTTCAGATATTACAGAAAAAGTTCTCTGCTAAAATATTCCCCATCGGCTTTGCTTTGAGGAAAGTTGTAATAACAATGTATAAGAAATGTCTGCTGCTGGTGGTATGCTGCTCTGTTGCCTCCACCTTCCATGGTCAGGGGTTTGAATCTGACCTCTCTGTGGGTGTGGAGTTTGCACGTTCTCCTTGTTTCTTCTAGATATTCCATTTTTTCCCCACAGTGCAATAACGTGCCACTGGGCTAATTGGCATCTGTAAACTTCTCATAGTATATGAGTGTGAGTGAAAGTGTGTATGTGTCTGCATGTGTGTGTACTGTATGTTAGTGCATGCGTGTGCCGTGACTTTCCACACATCTAGCACTACATGTAATGCAATACATACTGTAGTGGCCAAGATGCCTGCAAAAACAGATGTAAGTGCAGAGCTCTAAATGCAGCAGATCACAGCTGCCCAGAGATCCTCCACAGAGGCGCAGATGGTCTCGACATGCTGTGGCACATCCAGAGATCCATCGCAGACACACACACACACAAACTTTTCAGTTCCCTTAATCTACTGGGCTTCATGTTAACTCCATCTCCCAGCCATATTGTCAGGAAATCCTCTGCAACATGGGAGCCGCACCTGAATGGCACAGACCCCCCGATTCACGCCAGACAGATGGGCCTGTGCTCACCTTAGGCAGCCTGTACTTATCTCGCAGGCACGTCCTCAGTGTCGCCCTCTCTGCTTTCCTGTGCAGGAAGTCTGCATCTCTTTGCATCCTGGGAGGGAAGGACAGACATAGATTTAAGAAAGTCTATTCTAAGACACATGAAGTATGATGTTAAGTTGCAGCACAATTGGATTTGTTTCTGAAAATTTCCAGAATATGCTTATTCTGTTCTGCAAAAGTGAACCAGGGTTCTTAAAATTTTGAATATGTATAAAATTCTTTATCATTTAATGATTCTCCTAGAGAAAATGCATTAACAGTTCAGGTTATGAAGGTTATACAGTAATTATCTGGGCATAAATGCTTGATAACTGATAAAAAGTACTTTGATGTAAATGTTAATTAAGTAATTATATAGGTGAAAAGTTATTGGCTAAGTCTGATTTAACAAGACCGCCCTGTGCACCTGCAAGAATTCTTATACATCAGTAACTCATTTTTCAGATGTGGAGATCGTCCGGTCATTAATGAACGAATATAACCTTTCAGCTCAACAGTAAATCTTTCCATAAATTTAGTTATGTGCTTTTCACCCTAACGTAGAATCATTGTACCTTCATTTTTTAATAAAAATGACCATTAATGCAACAAAATGTAGCAAAGAAATTATACAGTTTGCACTAATTATACAGGCCAAGCATCAGGCATAAAGTCCATCCATCCCCAGGCTATCAGGGCCTGGACTGCAACATCCCCAAACGCAGTCACTGGTAATCTGCTGAACTCGGGATTGCATTAGCCTGACTATGCTTGACACTTTAACCATCTATCCTGGCTGTTACACTCTGCTGCCTTATTGTTTAACCTATTTGCACTGTCTTGTTTCATTTCAACACTATATATTACTATACATACTATATTACATCATTCTGCCATATGTGTCACCCTCTGTCCTTTTTATATTACATTGCACTTTGTGCCCCCGTCTCGCGCTGCTTTATTCAGCAAGCGTTATATCGTTTTGTATATTTGAATATGTCTTAATCAGCAATAAATAAGTTCCACAGTTTGGATTCGACCTTTTTGTAAGAAGTGTCAGACACTGACACAGTGTTTTGCACAACTAGATAACACTTGAATCCCCAAGAACTAAAAATGAGTCAGAAAGCTTTGTAGATTTTTTTTGCCAATCCAATAAGTCTCTGTGTATTAATTGAGAGAATTCTTTAAATGACAAATTTTAAATTATGAATTTGATGATGAAGTGAATATCCGACATTTCTCTAAATACCTTTTCCAACTCCAATTCTGAGAATAGCATAGTAAATACACTGCTGTAGCCCATGCCGATGATGGGATTTATTCACTTTCATTCTTTTTTTGCTCTATGTGGCAAGGATTACGAGAGCTTTACTCTCATCTGAGTGTTCTTATGCTTGATTATATTCGGCCTCTTAACGTAGATAAATCGGTTAAGTGACTCGTTCCATCTGAATCGATGGATTTCGCCTTTGATCTCTGCTTCACATGCTAGTTTCTGCACTCCTTGTAAGCAGAGAACATGTTAAGTCCATCGTGAAGGTCCATATGTAAGATGTGAGGTTGGGGGTTAAACGCGGACATTACTGTTCAAGTGTTATGCCTTTCGGCCTTAATGTGGGCATTTTCAGAGATCAGCTGCTGATCAACATGGCCTGAGATTAGGGGTTTAATCTCTGGAGCTGCTTTCTGTCTGTGTTTCTATGTGTGTCCTCTGTTTGTAGGGAGGGGGGAAGGGGAATGAGTTTTTGTATACAGAAATACACATTCCATTTATTACTGAACCATCATTAAGTCCCCACAAAATATGTAATATATACAACGGTAAATCACATTGCAGTTGTCCAGAACTTAGCCATAAATAAACGTGATTCAAATGCAATTTAGCTTCCATGAAGACATTAGAAATGTCTGTCAATGGAAGAACATAAATGCCACACTAAATATCATTGTGCCCATTGACTATAATGAAGCCAAATTAAATATTGGTGGTACACATGCCAACCCCCCCTGTCTAATTGTGCCCTTTAAAGACCTAACTATGGTGTAAAATCAGAATGTTACTTGAAAAACAAGTTTCAAAGTCTTTATTAAAAATAAAATTCAGGTTTTTGGACTGAATATTTAAAATCAACTAAATCAAAAGCTGAGATCAACAATTAGCCATAAATCACGGCCGTGCATCAAGCAGAGTTTAACTTTGGTTCTGTTCCTGCCCCAAACCGTGAGGGGGGACACTGGGACTTACTTTTCCTCCACTACCTGCTTCTGGTACTCCTCATACTCCTCCCGTGTCATGCCCGCTGCAGCAGCTGGGTCGGACGGGGTGGCTTCTTCCGTCTTCTCCTTCTCTCTGCCGAGGCCCATGCTCTTCAGGGGGTTTCCGACCATGCTCTTGATGAGGAACGCCATGGTGTTTTCTGTGGAAATGAATGGTGTTTTCCTTAGCTAAAATTGACGTCTTTCTTTCCCAGCACTGTTCTTGGCAGAGGAGTCCAGTGAGAGACCAGTTAACCAACCGACTGCTTGCTGGACCAAGGACACACTGATAGCTGAAGCTGCGGCCAAAAAGGAGAGAGGCAGTGATACCAAAGCCATAATCTGGATTAAACCTCTCAATCTATTTGTCCCTGAGGCAGATGGTGTTGTTTCTATATAAAAGAAAACAGTTAAAAAGTCACCTTGTGAAAAATATCGTCCCATACGAATTTATATTAGGTGTGTAAATAACTCATTTGTTTCACATTTTTGCTGGAGCATGTTTGCCTCCTTTCTTTTAGTAGGAACAAGGAAGGAACCAACCTGTGCACCAGACCAGAAAGATGGAGATGTAGGCAGATCCAACGGGCACCAGCATCCACCTGACATGCTCTTCTGCTTCCAGCCATGTTTTCAGCACGAAGGGGTGAAGACATGAGAACGTGGACAAGTTGGAGGTTATGACATGATGGTATATAAATAGCACAATATTAGTCAGGGAGTGCAAAACCTTTTATTTCACTTTGCACCCTCAGGAGGTGTGGAAGAGAAAGACACAGAGGAATATAAAAAATAATGGGGGGGCGAAAAAAACTCCCACGGCTGCTTATAACTAAGAGAATATGGACACAAAAATGCAGTGAGACTTGTGGACGCTGCTGCTGGGAGATACTTGGTTTTTAACCTATATTCCTAAAAATAAAAATAAACCAGCCCTTCAACAGCAAACACTGCTCTCAAGTGAGACGCTGCACTTGTGATCCAAATGTCGGCGCTGTTTTACAAGCACCGTGATGAATCAGATTAGGTTCATTTTATCAGGATTAAGTGAGTGTTTTTTTGGGTTTGGCATCAGCTGGACAGCACCTCATAAAGGAGAGCCTGGTGTGGGGTCTCTCCCGAATGTGGGGTCTGTCCTGAATGTGGGGTCTCTCCCGAATGTGGGGTCTCTCCCGAATGTGGGGTCTGTCCCGAATGTGGGGTCTCTCCCCGAATGTGGGGTCTCTCCCCGAATGTGGGGTCTGTCCCGAATGTGGGGTCTGTCCCGAATGTGGGGTCTCTCCCGAATGTGGGGTCTGTCCCGAATGTGGGGTCTGTCCAGAATGTGGGGTCTCTCCTGAATGTGGGGTCTGTCCCGAATGTGGGGTCTGTCCCGAATGTGGGGTCTCTCCTGAATGTGGGGTCTCTCCCGAATGTGGGGTCTGTCCCGAATGTGGGGTCTGTCCCGAATGTGGGGTCTCTCCTGAATGTGGGGTCTCTCCCGAATGTGGGGTCTGTCCCGAATGTGGGGTCTCTCCCGAATGTGGGGTCTCTCCCGAATGAGCCTGGTCATGTTCCTGTGGGTGGCCACCATGACGTTTGTGGATGACCAGCCTATCCTAGAGTTAATCCCCAATAAACCCTGGCACAGTTCTAAAAGCAGAACATTTACCACTTATCTGGATTAAAAAGTGAGCCAATTGTTTTTGCAGTTTAAACAGGAGAAGCCCAGTCAGTTTGGGGCAGAGTAGAATTTGCATATCTTTTTAGGTAAGTCTTTAAGAGAGCACACTAATATATAAGAAGGCAAACTGGTGACATTTATTCTTTTTAGCTAAAGCAAGGACTACCAACTAAAGACAGATCAACACTTACAGAAACTTTTACATACTATTTTTTAGGGGTGTAACAGTACACAAAATTCACAGTTTGGTATCAACCACAGTTTTGGGTTTGCGGTGTGGTGCAATTTCAGTACTGCAGGCAAAACAGAATCTGTTTTGAAATTTATTAATAAATTTGCAAACAAACACAATTAGGAACAGGTGAACTAATAGCGATATGCCTGTCAGCGTGTCTGAATGACAAAACCTAATAGATGCTTATTTGCAAATTGTAAACATAAATAGGCCTATGCAAAGTTAATTAATCAAAAATATACATTATAACAATCATCCATCCATTATCTGTACCTGCTTGTCCTATTCAGGGTTGCGGCATAACAATTATAATGAACAAAATCCCATCTAAATCTTGTGTTCTCTACTGTCGAACATGATTGCATGTTTGTTGAGATTCGATATAACAGAGCTGACATACAGTTTTGATCTTATTAATTACTCTCTCTTGTGTTCGTTCCCTTAACTGGGAATCCAGAATGTTCCAAGATTGGAGATTATGACTGACTGCAATCAGCATTAGCCATAATCAGCATAAGGTCTTCACTGTCGAACGTCTACTTCTGAATTTAGGTTTCATCTGTATCAATAAAAGTATTCATTTGTTTCATTGTGCGTACTGAACCGAAAATGATGTACATGACGAATACGTGTTCCGTTACACCCTAAGTAACATGTAATGTTTACAAAATATTCAGCATGCCCTAACTTTAAATAGAATGATAATTTTGTGATTTACATGTGTCATAGTGTATAATAGTGAAATGGAAAATAACTTTTGTAATATTGATAAAGTAATGAGAGCACAACAGGCCACACTTCCAGCAGTGGGTTGGGAACGGGGTATCACTGTTCCGTCTTCTGGTACCACAATATGAAATGGTGAATGTTTGTACCGCGGTTTTGGTTTGAGAACCCTTATACCCCTTGCTATTTATGTACTGTACCTACTTGGTCTCCTGGCAGGATATCTAAGAAAGACCCTTTAAAAACTGCTAGAAAGGAGAAAATTATGTAAAAAGGACGTCTTTTGGAAATTCTTGCAGAATTGTTCACTTTTTATTTTGGTGGCACTTTGACACACTTCAGATCCCAATGCGCCTCTGCCAACAACAGAACAGGAGAGAGACACTGCGGGGGCTGATATGCACACCCCGGCTCGCCAGTCGTCCCCCAGCTACCCAGAGGAGAGGCAGAATGACCTTGGGCTGCAAGCCTTTCAAAGGAGACTCAGATCAGAGAGACTGTATTAGCAGAAGGTAGTGGCAGGAAGACAATGGCACGTACCAAGTGTGCTTCCCCAAAGGGGTGGACAGCGATATTAGCAAAGCTGCAGCTCGTCATACCACCCATTCTTGGGAAGCAGCATCTCCAGCTACAAGAATGTCCCCAATGAGCAGGAGTTCTGGCTGGCAAACAGCTGGTACTGGTGTATTGTGGGTAGGGTCTGCATCACTGCCCAGGGGACCATGCTAGACCTAGGAGAGAGGCTGCTCTTGCTGGGGAGGGCTGTTGTCCAGCTCATTAGTATCGGAAGGAAGATGAGAGCTGCCCAGGTGGTGGTACTGATGCCCGCAGGTGCCAGATTTTCCTGGGGAGGGCGTCCGCCACCAGGGGCTCATCACAGCGACAGACTGACGGGCAGGAACAGCAGCTGCTGAGTGACGGTGGTCAGCCGTAGGGGCAAAAGACGGATCGGGGGCAAGGACCAGCTGGTCAGGGCATGAAAAGAGACAACATGGAGAGGCAGGGAGGGCCCCGTGGCATTAAAGCTGGGAGGGGTTGATAAAGGACAAGAAAGACATACTGTGCCCATGCCGACATCTGTGATGATGCCTGTGGCACAGAGGACACTCAGACCGACCCAGTCCAGCATGCCATCCATCCCCTGGTTGCCACTCACCAAGATGGACGATTTAGAAGATGCAAGATATGCCATAGTCAGGCATCCTCTAAATATCCTGCAGCCCATGGATGGTACCAGCTGTCTTGGTGAGGAAGGACGGCAGCTGGCACTGTGTCGGCCAAAGCTGGCTGAGCACCATCACACGACCAGATCCCTACCCGCTACCCTCATGGGCTCCAGGTGGAGAAGACTGGTATTCATCCTGAGGCAGGGGCTGTACTGCTGAGTCATGCCTCATGCTGAGTCTTTGCCATTTACCCATGTAGCACTACTTTCACCATCAGGCTCAGCCATGTTGTTCTCATCTGGCTCCCGAAGCTTCCATGAGCACGAGGGTCAGCTGATGCCACCTCTGCAAGCGCTTAGAGCGACGGCAGGCAGAGAGGAGTGCGGCCCAGCAGCCCAGGCCACATCGTAGGCCCTCTCCTGGCCGCCACTGGCCTGTCCCAGTACATCCCGAGAGAGCTGGTGGACCGCCTACAGGTACCGGTACAGCCCCCTCACATCTCCATTGACCTCCGTCTCCAGTAGCTTCCTGAACACCACCTCTACTGGCAAGTGGATCTCCTGCCCAAAAGGACACATGACTGAGATTAAACCAGTGGATTCCTGCATGGACAGAGTATAAGTCCTGCACTGTTTGCTCTATCCCCCCCACATCTGCCCCCTCTCCTGCAGAATTTCACCGTCTCTCCAGATATGTGACAATAAAATTTGAAATTACTGTATATAATATGTTGGTGGGTTTTATAGAGTTGACAAAACCAATAAAACTGTACTAGATACATAAAAGAAAAGGCCTGGCAGATGATCATGTGCAGGTTTTAGTACCCTCTTTGTTACAATAGCAAGGAACAGCTCGCACTTGGTAGCTGATTTATTCTGCTGCTGATAATGTATCTGTAAACTACATGGTGTTTTACTAACATCCACATTCAACAGCTTGTATACAGTGTTTTATTAAGTGCTGGGTCCAGTCTTAAAATATTCATAATTCATAAATTAGACCAGGTTTTACTGCCAGTACGGTCCAGACTCAGCTGTTTTATAATGACTGTTAATTTCACATTGTTTTTTGTCTGTCTTGAGCGTCAGCAGTTCCTTGCTCATCCTCTGCCTCTTACTCAGCAAACCGATCAGAACCTAAATGACATTTCAGTCTTTTTTTCTTCTTCTTAAATATGACCCCGAGGCATGAGGGACGTGCGAGAGTCCGGGGCGGAGCTGAGAGTCCGGGGCGGAGCCGAGAGTCCGGGGCGGAGCTGAGAGTCCGGGGCGGAGCTGATTTGGGACGTGGGCTCTCTCTGGCCGTTAGATGACTTCAGTCGAGGTGCGGATGACGTGTCTGTCAGCAGATGTGAGGAAACAATGAAGCTGTTAACTACTGCTGGTGAGTGAAAGGACAGAATGGCACAGAAGCAGTTTGCGCTGCGGCGTGAGAGACTTCTTTGAATGTTCCCTGTGGCTATAATCACATTAAAGGACTTAATTTATTTACTAACAAACTTCAAGTTTCAGCCTTCGACTAAGCATGACCTTTTAATATTTTAGCCAGCAGCACAAAGCCGGTAATTACTGAATGAGACCACAGCATTTACCATTACAAGTAGGATTGAATGAAAGCTACTAGGTTAGGTTTCCTGTCAGAAGGTCCACTTCAGTATTCCTTAGCATAATGAGCACTTCAAGAAACCAGATAGTTCCAAGTCATTCATGAGTCGAATCCTTGATTTGAAGGCCCTAAAGCAGTGTTTCCCAATCCAGTCCTCCGGGACCCACAGTCAGTCCATGTTTTTGCTCCCTCCGAGCTCCCTGTCAGACAGTCCACATTTTAGCTCCCCATATGGAGCTTAGCAGGAGCAAAAATGTGGACTGTCTGAGGGTCCCTGAGCACCGGATTGGGAAACATTGCCCTATAGGATAAGCTAGGCCACATAATGTTTCGAAAAATACAACATCTAGCTCCATTGAGGGCTCTGAGGAAGAACTCCCGCGCCGTGTCCTAATAGCAGAATGAAGAGGAAGCCTGTTGGCTTGTAGAGGGCTTAGAATCGTATGCCTTAACCTCAGATTGGAGGAAGCTTCCACACTATTGCCTCAGAAATCAGGACAGATTTTTTATCTAAAGCAATGTCAGACAGTCTTAGGGGCAACTGGGGATTAAAGACCTTGTTTAAGAGCTCAATGCTGACATCATGCCAACCGTGGGATTGAACCCGGCGACTTTCTGATCACAGGGTGCAAATCACCACCTCCCACTCACCCCAAATAAAGCAAGTGACACTATATTGGGTACAGATTTTCATTTGTGTCGTTTCCACAACTCTGTGAAGCTGTTAATATTACCCTCATTAAAAAACAAGACAAATAAAATCTGGAAAAAAAACAGAGAGTGTAGAACAGGTTAATAATTGCAAATTTGGTTCAAATAAGGTGCAGATTTTGCAGCTGTTGTAATGACTGTTGCATCATTGTGGTGTGTAAGCGTCTTTGAGAGAGAGTGAGTGGAAGAAGAGAAGTTTAAGGAAATGCTGAGTATGGCAGTGTTTTTAGGAAGGGATGGTAGTGACAATGACGACAATGGTCTGGTGTGCATCAGACTGCACTGTAAGCACTGCAGAGCTGCATGACTTTTCACAATATGCCCTGGAACACGGTCTAATTATCTTATTAAATGAGGATTTGTATGGACCACGCACACCCTATCCTGCTCGCCATGGACTGATTAGAGGGCTCAAGGACACTGAAGATTGTCAAGCTGTAATGCTGAATACTTCCTGTCAGTTGTCAAGCTCATGTTTGAAGGCTCACCGCCTTGTTCACAGACATACTGCCAGGCTACAGGGCTGCCTGATAGGGGAAAATGTAACATCAGCCAGCTGAGGCTTCTCTCCACATTGAAGGTACAACTAACATAACTTCAGGTGCAGATCCTGCCAGAAAAGTCATACAGCAATGCAACTGAACTGTCTAAACCTGATTCAGACAACCGACACTAAGATGCAAGAATCTCCTGTGCTGGCTCCTGAGGTCTCCTTCCGGCACTTTCTGCCTGCACTGAAGTGGGTTATACGCATTCCTCAGCTCAAAGAACGCTGCTGTGAAAATAAACAGAAGAAAAGCCATTAAAAATGGCCCCAAGGCTGATGTGTAAAGATCCCGATTTAGACTGACATCTGAGATTTTATCTGCCCTTCAGTTAGATGATTTTTTTCCTCATAATTTATTTCCTGGGTTGTTTACTTGATGTTAGAAAATAAAATGTATTTTTTTTAGTATTTTTGCAGCCTAGCTGTCAGTAATATCTTTTACCTTCTTTAACTCAGTGGGTGCAAAGAACTCTTAGCATATTATTCTAAGAACATTTCCAGCAGGGGGCAGTAAAATAGCAAAGCATACAAATTGACCATCTGACACCATAAAGCAGGGGTGTTTCTACCTATTGAACAAAATCAGGGACTAAGTCAAGTTTACCTGGGGCTTAACTTTTTTTTTTTTTAAAGGAAGGAAAACCGGCATTGGGGATAAAATACTGAGGGCTATAGCTAGCTCATGGGTGACATCTTGGTAACCACTGATATAAAGTATACATAAAGTACTCTACTGTGTTTTGGATATAACATCCAAATTAACCAAATGAGCTACGTCCATCTGTATTTGAGCACCTAACAACCCTGGTGTTTAGTTACTTACTAGAAAATGAAATTCCTAATGAAAATATTTCCCTCCTGGTGGTTCCCGTGTTACAGAGTTGACAAGCAAAATAAATGCAAACATCAGCATTTTGATTTCATAAAAACATTTTTCAAGGCGATGAAAGGTGGCATTAACAAGGTTCCATTAGGGTCTGACCCTGAAGAATAACATGAAACAGAGAGAACATAACAACAGGATATAAAAGGTGTGAATGGATGGAATAAGGATGAACAGCAGGGATGAGAGACAGCAGTGCGGAGATTTGGGGAAACAGAAGCAGGCTGGAAGGGTGCGTGGTCCTCTACTAGAAGCAGTAAAAATACCGTTGTAACAGTGAGATAGGAGGCCGGGGGCCGTGTTTGAAGAAATACGAGGTAGAGATGGCCAAGATCATGTTTTCTGGTCTAATCCTGATATTAAAATTTTGAACATCTGCCAAAAGCAATACCAGTCCGATATATTTTTTTCTCCTTTATCAACTACTAAGCATTAAATGAGATATTTGTATCGCTACATTTCAATAAACATGGCAAACTGAAAAATACAAGTCTGAAGACATCTAGACATCTGAGTGTTACGGTTGTATGAGACTAGTGGTGACTGATGCTCACTTGCACCAGGGGTGTGACAGAACCCCCCCCCCCCCAACAGCTGCCTGTTGAGGGCAGTCCTAGGGACGGGTGGTCCTGGTGGAAAGCTGCAACTAGGGACTGATCCAACACGTCAGCGGTAGGGATCCAGCACCATTCCTTTGGGTCACACCCATCCCAGTCCACTAGGCACTGTAAAACACCCCATTGTCCTCTGGAGTCCAGGAGTGCATCTGCCTCACCATCATCCAGGTGAATAGGAAGAGGCAGAGCTGTGGAGGTAGTGGAGGGATGTGTTAATTGCCTTGTGCATCTGGACTATGTCCTCCGATCTCGGCTTGTAACTCCTCCAACCTTGCCTTCTTATATCAGCTTTCTTTTGGAATCCTATGATTTTCACTCCACTATGTTTGAAAGACTTTGGCAGGTGGAAGATATTTGGCATGACAGTTCCGCTTAGAACCAGCACATTGTCAATGGTGGACAGTTACGATGTAGTTTTTTCAGTACTTTTTTCTTAAGTACATTTTTTCTAATATCTCTACTTTACTTGAGTACAGTGGTACCTCAGAACTCAAACATAATCCATTCAGAACTCGGGTTCGAATCCTAAAAAGTTCGAGTTCTGATAGAATTTTCCCCATAAGAAATAATGGAAAACCAATCAATTGGTTCCTGGCCCCAAAAAAATACACCTAAATATGTTTTTTTTAGCATTTAAACACAAAATGGACAGGATGAAACAAGAAGAGCATATACTTGTGGTGTTTTACACACCAAAATAATTCAGAGGTGTTATGCATTTTGATTGGTTCTATTTTTCTGTAGGCTGCAGAATGACACGGTTCTTTTTGGTGACACACGCCAGGTGGCGGCCAGGTTGGTTTTTCAGGTGTGCTTTTTCCACGTTAATCGGGTTGTCCAAAACGGAGAAATAAAGAAGAGTTTGAAGTTCGAGACTGCCGGTGTACGTGTCTGATAACTTAGACGTCCGAGAACCATTGTCTTGTATCAGGGAGATACACAACAGTTTTGCCAACGAGGATGGGATGTTTAAGTGAAAGACACTGAGTCAGCCTGACCAGCGACTACGTAGAGGCCGTGACAGACGGGAACGAGATGGCCACGGCTGCAAGTTCGGCGTGGAAAAAAACATCAGTTAAAGGAAAATGGCATTCGGGAAGCCAGAAGATTTTCACTTCGATGAAGGTGAAGAAAGCTTTGATAGCTACCAGGAGAGGCTAGAACAGTATTTCGCAGCTAATGACCTGGACACTAGAGAGGAAAAGACTAAGTCTGTGTTTCTCACGGTCGTGGGTAAGAAGTCGCATAGCTTGCTAATGGACTTATGTGCCCCCGAATAACCGTCTGAGAAAACGTACGGCGAGTTGGTGAAGTTATTAAAAACGCACTACATTCCCAAAAACAACTTTATCGGCAAAAGTTTCACATGAGGAATCAACTCGAAGGAGAGTCGATTAGTGAGTACATTGCAAACTTAAGAAGAATGCAGCAACGTGTAAGTTTGGGATATTTTTAGACGAGTCATTGCGCGATAGATTTGTCTGTGGAGTGCGCAGCGCCGAATTGAGAGCCCGTTTGCTTAGTATAGCTCAGACAAAAGACTTAACCTTGCCGCTTGCTGTGGAAATGGGGCTTGCGTTTGAAGTAACTAAAAGCAGTTTAAGAAGAGTAAGAAAGTGTAAGAAGAAAGGACACATCGTAAGAACATGCCGTACACGCAAGGAAGGAGACTGAGTCAAGCCTTCGGATGCTACGTCCAAGCAATGTTGTGACGCTCTCAAGCACGAGATTGTCGGAGGTCGCGAAGCTCCCCAGAGTGAGAGACGTGAAGGTTACAGCTTTTCTCGGCTGGACGTGGAGAACGATTGCGACGCTGTCCAGCACGAGGAGGATCGAGATGTCAACGATCCCCAGCTTCCATCTGAGGGCCGATGCAGTGTTAACCATCCATCGTGCACGATTACGGCAGCACCGTTCAGGGACACGGGGCAAACTCTAGACTGTGGGGGTACTGAGCTTTTTGCCATTAATTCAGGTACTGGGGGAGTTGTAAAACCCTACTATGTATATGTGAGTTTAAATGATGTGAGGGTAAAAATGGAGGTTGACATGGGTGCAGCTGTCTCTGTATTTTTCACGATTTAAGTCAGTGAAACTTAGTCCAGCAAATTGTGTGCTAAAAACTTACAGTTAAGAATCCTTGAAATTGAAGGGTTTACAGCACAGGTGAAATGCAAGAGTATGGTGAAATCTCTGGAAGTTCTAGTAGCTAAAGGGTATAGTCCTGCATTAGTCAATTAAACCTAGACTGGTCAAAGGTACATAGAGAAACTGTGAAGGATGTATGAGCCAGATATGCATCTGTATTCAAACCTCAGCTAGGGAAGCTAAAAGGTATTAAAGCGAAGCTGCACATTGCTGTACACACAGTGCCAAAGTTTTGTAAACCATGTAATGTGCCTTATGCGATGAGAGAAGCAGTAGAATGAGAGTTGGCTAATTTGGAAGCAGATGGAGTGATCTCGCCTACTAACTATAGTGAATGGGCTGCCCCTATAGTTTGCATACCAAAAAAGATGGTAGTATCCGAATATGTGGTGATTACAAAGTCACTGTTAATCCGTGGTTAAATGTGGAACAGTACCCATTACCTAGAACCCAAGATTTATTTGCTAAACTTTCAGGAGGTCAGAAGTTTACTAAACTAGATTTGTCCCAGGAGTATCAGCAAGTACCTTTAGAGGAAAGCTCCGAGGGCTACCAGACTATAAACACCCGCAAGGGGTTATATCGTTACCATCGCTTGCCATATGGGGTTGCAAGTGCACCAGCCATTTTTAAAAAAAATAATGGATAAGGTGCTCCAAGGTATGGATGGTGTTATCTGTTACTTGGATGGCATTCTCATCACTTATAGGGACACACAGAGTCACTTGCATAACTTGGAAGAGGTACTCTGGAGACTGGAAAAACAATCTTAGGGTGAAGCGAGATAAATGTAAAGTAATGCAGAGCAGTGTGTCATACTTAGGGCATGTGATTGATGCTACAGGTGTTCATCCAATGAAAAAAAAGACAGAGGCAATCCAGAGGGCAGGAGTTCCCAGAAACCTTACTGAACTCAGAGCATTCTTAGCTCTGTTAAATTACTATGGTAAGTTCAAACCTAATCTGTCTTCATTGATTCAGCCAATGACTGCCCTGTTGCATAAAGATGCAACATGGGATCGGTCGGAGACATGTCAGACAACATATGATGATGCTAAAAAGGTCAAGTACTAGTGCATTATGACCAGGAGTTACTCCTAATTCTAGCTTGTGATGCATCTCCTTTGGGGTTGGTGCAGTGTTTAGCCATAAAATGAAAGATGGGAGCGAAAGGCCAATTGCATTTGCCTCAAGAATGTTGACAAAAACTGAGCAAAATTATTCGCAAATCGAGAAGGAGGCATTAGGTATTGTGTTTGGGGCTATGAAGTTCCATGAATACCTTTATGGTAGGAAGTTTCTTTTAGTGACTGATCACAAGCCGTTATTAAAGATTTTGGGACCTATTACAGGTGTCCCAACTTTAGCTGCTGAAATAATGCAAAGATGGGCCCTGGTATTAGCAGCATACACATATGAAATACAATACAAGAGGTCTGAGCAGCACTCAAATGCTGATGCTTTATCTAGGGTGCCAATGATGTCGACTGAGAATGTGGTGTCAAACCCAGTGTACAGAGTTTCTTACCTTGATGACATGCCTCTCACTGCTAAGGAGATAGCTAAAGAAACCGACAAAGATCCTGTTTTGAAAGTAGTGAAGCAGTTGGTGATGTCAGGGTGGCCTAAACATGTACAGGATGAACTGTTACTACCATATTTTCACAGGAAGTTTGAGTTGACTGTTGAAGATGACTGTCTGTTGTGGGGATTGCGAGTGGTAATTCCTGAAAAATTGCGAGGCAGGCTGTTGTCAGAGTTACATGAGCATCACTGGGGCATAGTCAAAATGAAATCTTTGGCCAGAAGCCATTTCTGGCAGCCCACATTAGATGACTGTATTGAACGTGAAGTGAGTCAGTGCGCCATTTGTTAGCAGCAGCATAGAATGCCTGCTACGGCACCAGTGCATACATGGAAATGGCCTAATGGCCCCTGGAACAGAATACACCTTGACTTTACGGAGGATCAGAAGCATACATTCTTGGTCGTAATGGATGCCTACGCTAGGTGGCCTGAAATTATTCACGTGCACGCTACCACAGCAGTGAAAATAACTGAGGAATTAAGGAAATTGTGAATCAGACGTTAAGTGTAAAAGGAAAGAACACACTGTTGACACAAGGAGAAGATTCTTTGTGTGTGGGTTCATTTCTGGATTTTGAATCTGAACACACCCAGTGATATGGATTTACCCGAACTGGAATCGCATTCTGGACCACAGAGAGCAGAACAACCAAGAACACTGCCGCCAAAGGCTGTTGAACAGAACGGTCGGCCAGTGAGAAACAGACGGCCCCCTCAGACTGAACTTATGACATTTTTTTTTTAAAAAAGGGGAACTGTTTTTTCCCTAGGCCATATAGTGTACAGAGGAGGAGCTGTGGTGTTTTACATACCAAAATAATTCAGAGGTGTTATGCATTTTGACTGGTTCTGTTTTTCTGTACGCTGCAGAATGGCGCGGTTCTTTCTGGTGACACATGCCAGGTGACGGCTGGGTTGGTTTTTCGGGTGTGCTTGTTCCACGTTAATCGGGTTGTCCAAAACGGAGAAATAAAAAAGACTTTGAAGTTCGAGGCTGCCGGTGTACGTGTCTGATAACTTAGATGTCCGAGAACCATGGTCTTTTATCAGGGAGATACACAACAATACTGAACACATCTAAGCACATTTATCAAAACAGTAATTTGTAAAGTAAGAAAATAAACGCTGTGTGTAACAGTTTTTTCTTAACAGCTTCCAAAACGATAAAGAATATACCTCAACACTACCCCAAGCCATGCAGTCCATTGTTTATTTTTATTATTACTCTGTATTCGTTAATTTGTTCGTAAATCGCAAACTTTTAGGTTGTAACATTTGTACAACTGTTGCATAACTTTTTGGTGAGCAATGGCTACCAAAATGATATAAAGTACAGTGCATCACCTGATATTTTCAATAAAAAAAGCACTATCACCAACAAACGGTGCTATCACAGCGAATGCGAGGCTGAGAATGAAGTGTTACCCTTTGTTTCCGCTGAGAGATGTGCCGCGTGACTCATTTCCCCGCGCGTACAAGTTCTCTTAGGTCGGCGTTCATGGTTCGACTTCTAAGATTCAGATCGAGTTCTAGGTCATTTTTCGAACTGGTTGAAATTAAGAAATTAAGAAATTCGAGTTCTAATGAGTTTGAGTACTGAGGTACCAGTGTATCAGTTTTCTTTTGGAATCCTATGACTTTTACTCTGCTTTGACTCCACTACATTTCTATGAATTTTCTTATTACTCAATACTGTGAAACATAGCTTTGAAGTCAGCAGATGAATTTTCTTTTCTAAAATGCAATAGACCATAGTGTGTTGGTCACAGGAGAAAAACCAAGTCTGAAAAACCTGTCAGCTCCATAGCTGTAAAAACCTCAAGATTTCAGTGAATTCAGGTTTTTGATTTGAAGTGTCTTACTGAGATACAATGCACATGGAAGCTAGTTTGTTACACCTTTCAAACATTACTGGC
Organism: Paramormyrops kingsleyae; assembly: GCF_048594095.1. Classification (NCBI taxonomy): domain Eukaryota; kingdom Metazoa; phylum Chordata; class Actinopteri; order Osteoglossiformes; family Mormyridae; genus Paramormyrops; species Paramormyrops kingsleyae. The sequence goes on along the minus strand of NC_132798.1, from coordinate 11,430,229 downwards.
ATTATGTTGTGAATACAGCCCCCTCTCATCCAAATAAAAAGACCATTCTCTCCATCTTTTAACACTTTATTGATAAATTATAAATAATACTTGTGGTTAATACATTCTGCTTCCATCGCCACTTCCTTCATGTCCTCCTGCATCATCTCTACCTTTGCCTTAATCTGGTCCTCCACTGCTTCCATGCATGAAGCATCGGTAAAAGTTGGAGAAACCCAAGAACTGTTGTAGCTCCTTGACCATCTTCGGATGTGGCCATTCTCGAATGGCTCTGACCTTTTCTTCGTCTATCTCCACCCAGTTGCAATGGGCCTAGAAACAGAGAGGTTTGGTTAAATTCACACTTTTCTCCTTTAATAATCAAGCAATGATCTTTGACAAACTTTACAACCATGAGAGATGTGCTGCTTCAGAGAAGGGGAATAGATTAAAATATCATCAACGCGGCCGATTACCCGATTACAAAGCAATTCATTCATGAATGACTGAAAAACTGCTGGACTATTACCTAGTCCGTATGGCATCACAAGGTATCCATACTGTCCTGGGTGATGAACGAGGTCTTATACTCACCCCCTTCTCTGATTCTGATAAGATTATAGGCACTATGGAGATTGAGCTTAGTGAAGAAATGGACCAACTGCAGCTGTTCTAGGCAGAGGGAATAAGAGGATAAGAGACAGTGGTTCCCTCCACTTTACTGTAATGGCATTCAGCACATGGTAAATCGACACAGGCACAAAGCCCGCCAACCTTTTTGACAAAAAAGAATCCTGCTGCCACAGGAGAGGTAGAGGGATGGATAATACCTTGTTTGAGGGACTTGGCAATGTACGTGGCCATCACCTCCTCTTCTGGAATTGATAAGTAGAACGTCCGACCCATTGGCAGGGACGCTCCCTCAGTCAGCTCAATCACAACCATCCAACTGCCGATGTGGGGGAAGCCCTAAAGGTTGGGTCTTACTGAAGACATTGTGGAAATCTTGATACTCAGATGGGATAGAGGGACTGTTCTCTGACAAAGAACTTTCTAGGGAAGAGACTTGGCAAGGTATAGTTAGGAAGTGTGAAGTGCACTCTGAGGACCAGGATTCCACTTTCCCCCAATTGACACAGGGGTTATGGAGCCAAAGCCAGGGATATCCCAAGGTAAGACGAACGCAAGCAGGTGGGAAATCCGGAAAAAACATGAGGGGCGACAGGTATGTCTTGGACGCATTATTAAAAATGCTAAATTAATGCCATTGAAAAGTTAAAAAGTTATTGCAAAAATGCGAGATTCCACAGTCACAAAGACAGCTAACACATGAGTGAGGCTGGTTGCCAAGACTAAGATCCACAGCATACCTAAGCCAAGACTTTTAATATAAAATATGCACTTGCAGTAACAAATATTATGCATTACTAATATTTATATTTTATATGATTTATATGATCTAAATCATTTTAAGTTTTCCAATTGTTGGCTTACGCATTGTCTATGAGTTTCTGCAATCTTTCGGCAAACTCCAAAAATATTCTGGTTTAATTGTTTATGGTCAATAACTAAAACCGTGACTGTTAAATGCACAAATGTGAAGCGGTTTTTCCACATAGCTGACATGACAGATCCGACAACATGTGTTACTGAACAAATAGTCATCATGTGACCCTCAATTATTTTTATGGTATGTTGTGCTAAGGCTACAAGTGTTTTCAAGATTGTTCAGGCTAGACCTAGCTCTGATGGACATTCAGATCTATTACGTTTTTTCCCCATCACCCTGATATCGAATTCAGCATTTACCAATAGTGGGTATCAGATTGGTGCCATCTTTGATAAGTAGAATAAAATACTCATATCCTGAGCATGAAGACAGAGAGAGGTCATCTGATAAGAGCATCCTCTGGAGCTGGCAGAGATCAGTGCTCCAGACAGATGTGTTCCCCTTCATTTTTACATATGAAAGTACACACATTAGTCATCAGTGAAACACAGCACGGGGGTGCGTGTGAGGCATTTTGTCATGAATTGTATTTTGCAATGTTATAGGGCAGGGAGATGTAAGTTGTCTTCCACTGCAGAAATGCAGAAACCTTTGGAAAACTGGCTAGAAAACAGAAGTGCTAAATGTGGAGGTCAGTTGTAGGGGGTTTGTTGCCATGTCAACCACCAGGGGTGGGAGTCCGAGGACGGGCCCTCCAACAGGCGATCGAGTCACTAGAAGAGGCTGCTGAGCAAAGACTGGGACTATGACTGGGAAACAGGACCAGAACTGGGTGGCAAGATGACCATCAAATAGTAGGAGGAGTAAAAGCAGAGGGGGGTTCACCTTGGACACCAGATGTCACTGTTGAGCCCTCTGGACATGTCAGGAACCTATCAGCAAAATACCCTGGAAAGAGGATGCTCACCTGATGACCCCAGTGAAGAATTTACCCCCATACCCCCTGCTCAAGGAAGGATTAGCAATTACATTAATGATTGTAAGATCAAGTCCTATGAACTGTGGTGCAACAGATGATATGTAGTGGACAGATGACAGCGACATAAATGGCTTAATGCACATGGAAAATGAGGTAATTTCATGTGAATTCATATAGAACCATCGAATCACATATGGAAGATACTATGTTTGTATCCAATGTGTGGTAAAGCCTGAAACTTCCTTACCTTTGGGGACATTTGGATAACCTGCATCTGTGCCGCTTTTATGCCTAGTTAGAATGTGTGGGATTGGTTGCTTTCAACAGAGCATAATATACCTGATTCAGGGTTACACGGCTTCATTAGCTTTCTTGTCTGTTGGAGAGGTTTGTATTCATTTATCGACAAAAAATGTACATTTACATTTCCTGTATGAACAATCAGAAATTAGCAGTGTTGGGTAATTTACTTTTATAATATATTCTGTTACAGTTTACTGAATTCATGCTTTAAAATATAATTTGTAACATGTTCCATTACATTAGCCAAGGTTAGTAACATAATCTGAATACTTTGGATTACTTTCCAAAACTGAGCATAAATATAACGGATATGGAAAAGAAAAAAATTAAATCAAATTCAATTCAATTTTACTGCACATAGAAAGGCAATTCATAAATTAACAATTAACATTAAACCACACAATATTTCACAAAATTTCAAATTGCATTAATAATTTTCATTCAGCTGTGTTTGAAATAAAAGCATGTTGTTAGATTAATCATTTACTCTGCAGCAACATTAAAAATAAAAATTTCATGTGTGTGATAAAAACATTCCTCCAATGCAAAGGTGGCTAATCTTATCCAGAAAGGGCCGTTGTGCGTGTGGGTTTTTGCTGCAACTCCATAATTAGATTATTAATTGGACCTTCTCAGCCCGCTGAGCCACACACAGTGATAGTGCCATTGACACCAGCCTCTCCACATCCGCCATCTTGGAATACTGTTTACTTCCATGTAGGGTGACCAGGTGACCAGTCAGACAATGGGTGTTTCTCAAAACCAAGAACGCAAAGATCATACTTGTGGTCTTGGCAAGACTAGTCTTGCTAACTTGCCACCCAAGAACTAACTTGGGGCGCAATGAATCATGGGATTTGTCTTTGGCAAGGAGGGAACTCATGTTGATAATATTCTCTATAGATGGGATGTAACCTATAGTAGGCTACTTTCTTTAAACCGTTGGTTAGAGACGTGGTGTCCATCTCAAAACGTTGTTTTTGTTTTTAATTGGGACCTTCTTGGGAATGGCCTGGCTTTTATAAACGGGATGGTCTCCATCCTAATTGGAGGGGATCATTCATGTCGTCCCAAAACATGGCAAATAAATTACCTGCCTGCCTGAGAGCAGCACCCAGGCCTCAGCCTCGCGATCTTAAATCGAAGGCTGTTTATTTTCCCACCTTTAGCTCATGTCTGGCTGTGACCCAGGTGCTCCATCATACGGCATCCCTTAAATCTAGTGACTTTGCAGAGTTGAGTCTAGAATATAGGGTAAGACTTTACATTAATTGCACTTTCATAATGCCTTTATAATGTATTCATAGAACATTCATTGCACCTTCATAATGGATTCATAGAACACTCATAAGCAGCATGTAAATATACCACAACATCCTAGCATATCTTAACAGTTTTAATATACATTAATAATAAACATTATATGATAATAACAGACTTAATAATCGTATAATGTTTGTCATTAACGTATATTGAAGTTGTTGAGGTGTGTTAGGATAAGGTATACTTAGATGCTGTCTATGCATGTTCTATAAATGCATTATGAAGGTGCGCTGAATGTTCTATGAATGCATTATGAAGGTGCACTGAATGTTCTATGAATGCATTATGAAGGTGCACTGAATGTTCTATGCATGCATTATGAAGGTGCACTGAATGTTCTATGAATGCATAATGAATGTATTATGAAGGTGCAGTTAATGTAAAGCATTACCAAATATAGTAACTATTACTAGACCAAGACTTAGACCTAAACGTTCCACTGGAGGCTCCTATGCAGCTGACTTGATATCAATCCCTCTGATAATGAGCCACAACATAAACCCACCATAAAATGCTCATTACCGATCATTCAGCGCTTTAGCAAACCAATCATCCACTACTCCTATCATCCATCTATTCATCTGTCATAACTGCTTGTCCATTAAAGAGTCATGGTGATCATCTAGGCCCGGGGGTGGCCAATCTTATCCGCAATGGGCCGGTCTGTATGCAGGTTTTCACACCAAATCCCTAGTTAGGTCACTTATTAGAGGACTGATTGGCTGAATAGTCCTCACACCTGGGTTTGAACAGCTGACCTACAGGTTATCCCAAAAACCTGCATACACACTAGCCCTTTGGGGATAAGATTGCCCACCCCTGATCTAAGCCTGTTACAGTTTGTCTCAGTTGCTTAAGCAGTGCTTAGACTATTTGTATTTAAAGTAACTGATTGTAGTTTTTAGGATTTGGGCAAGATGAAATAATGTGTTATTGGAGACATTACCTGCTCTGAGTGATTTCAGTGAACCTCATTCTTCACTTTATTACAGAAAGCAGGTCCTGGGCATCTTCTGTTATGAAAATCACAACAAGACTATGCAGCCTGGTTAAGAAGCAGTTCAGTTGCAGGCAAAGACCTACAGGGTCTTTTTTTGAACAAAGAAAGCCTCTTTAATTAATGACTAACCTGGTGCTTTTTATGTTATTTGACTGCTCTTATGTTGCATTTCTGACTCTTGAATAGACTGGTTATTTTTTTATTTTGTTAATAGTTGTTACGTATGTGCCCTGCGATGGGCTGGCCCCCCGTCCTGGGTTGTTCCCCACCTCGTACCCGTAGCTTCCGGGATAGGCTCCGGACCCCCCGCGACCCAGAAGGATAAGCAGTTTGGAAAATGGATGGATGGATAGTTGTTATGTATCTCCTGCTCCAATACCACTTACACTTGTACCTGGTCATTCATTGGAAGCTCAGTCTAGCTGCTCTTATGCCTAGTTGACTCCTTGACGGCATCATTGTTTGCCTTGTTCTGTTTGCCTCACTTGCTGTTGCTCTTTGGACAAAAGCGTCTGCTAAATTTGTAAAATGTAATTTAATGTAAATGTCATTGAATTAACTGACTTATGAATTAACTGTATCTATTGTTCTTAGCCTCAACCCTGCCTTGCACATTAGCTTTTGTGCAGTTAGCTCAGTCTCTGTGGTTCCACATCCTGTTTAGCTACAGTAAGTTTCAATTCACATGTGTTTATACCACATGCAGCATTATACCAGGAAGCTGCCTGCCTCCTCGCTGTCGCTATTTCCTCTATATAGCATCTGTCCGTTGAGAATAGAAGGTGAAGAAAGCTGGGTGAAGCAGGAGCTGGGGAGACACCAGGGCTGAGGAGAGAAACATGTCCTGAAGGAATTCCACTGCAGTGCTATGCAGCAGACCGGTCCGTCTGCCGCGTCAGCCACGTGACGCCAAAGGGGCGGGGGAGGGGCACAGGCAGGGGGGGGGGGTGTAGCATCCTGCCGGCGCATTGGAGCACAGTGGCAGACGGAGGTACACTGCAGCAGAGACAGCCTCCAGCATGCTCAGCGTCGCAGTCGCGCAGCTCGTCTTGCTGCTTCTGCGCCCGGACGGGGTCGCAGCAGGTAAGCCACCGACCAGCCTTCCTCGGACAACTTCGAGAGGGGCGACCGCCTAAGCGCCCCAGCCCTCTTTCTTCTGGGCCGGTCAGAAACAGGCACAGCTGACCCCGTGGGGCTTTTTTTTGGGGGGGGGGAGGTGTCTTAGTACAGGGGACAATAGTCATTCTTCAGCATCCGGCCATCTTACAGTGCTGTGTCACTCGCCAGTGTCGGCCGTGTGTAAATGACCCCGCCGGCCGTGATTGACCCCGAGTGACCTTCATCACTGACCCATCTGTTCGTCTTTAAGCATCGTTTTTTATAGTTCCTCAAGTGTTCAGTCACATTTTCTTAACATCCAACAACCCTCAGAACATGCAACTATCATTAATTGTATAATCTAAATGGAGGGAGAATGCAACGTAGCCCCTTACACCACCCCACGTTTCCACTGCTGAACACGTTGGCTGCTCTTGGCTTACACAGCTGCAATATTTACCAGACAACTGTGTTTTTACACCGGTAAAAGGGCCTCAGATAGCAGGAGTTCAGCTACAACGTTGTGGATAGTATCTAAATACATTTTAATGAGGCTTTACGAGGTAACATCGTAAGTAAATTTTGTGGGCACAGAAATGACAAATATACATGTAGAATAAATTTAAAATACAAAACAGGCCATGCGCAGGGGTAAGGAGTAGTTGGTTATTTATACAGGATGTATGTAGAATAAAAGCACTACTTGTTTCTTGAAAAGGGCTAGGAAACTGTCACCAGCAGGGGTCGCTATGCTGCACATGACTGCCACAAGCACGTGGAGTCCTTCCCCATAACCGTGTAAAATGGACATGCTGTAAAGTCACGTGTGTTTAACCAATCTGTGACCATAACCATGTCTGAAAGAGGGCAGGTGATCATGCCAGCACCACAGATGACATGTCAACGTGTTACTTTCAGCAGAACAGTGGAAAAAAAATTGCCGCTTTTATGAATAATGAAGGATGTTGAATTTATTTATTACTTATAATATTGAAAATCATAGCTAGCTCTTTCATTTCTAGCTACAGGCACTGAACATAACAATGACATTTTTTTTTGATAGTTAAATATCTTGAGAGATTTAAAAAGGAGAAGGGTAGTAATACAATTAACATTCTGACAATTACATTAAGCATTTTGAAATCTTTGTAGCCATAATCATCTTCTTGTAATCATTTAGTCTTCTTGTAGTCATTTTAACCTACAAATGATATCACAGTCTGCTACTGTGTCCGCTATTTGATCTGTAGATATTTTTTTAAATCTGGTTTCATTCAGTGTAGTAAAACATTCCAGTCCTTTAATTTTTGGCTGAAAGATGGAACTTCTTCCACAGTTATGTAATTAACAATTTATCGTGCTATGGCTGCCATAGTGGGTGTTAGAGGTTGGTCTTGGCCCCTTGACTAGGGTTTTAGCTTCTGGTCCTTCCTCTGGGCATGTAGAGTTTACACATTCCCTCAGTGATTGCATGGATTACCTCTGGCTGCAGGAAACAAAGGCTCGGGTTCAAGGGGAGGGCAAATGAGTGGGGTAATTCCTTTGCCCTGCAGTTCACACAATCATAAGGCTCAAATTCTCCATTAGCCATTCCGTTTCATCGCTTCGTTTGTATAATGAGCTCTGAGTTCAGAGGTGACCAATCCCAGTAAGCAGAAAGCTGACCTTTGTGTGGAACGTTGTAATTCCATCCTATAGTTCAGCCCCAGTTCGACCTCAGGGTTTACCAGCCTGACTGTTTGTATTTTAGATGGAACAAATTCTTCTAATATGACAACGGACCCAGGAATGCCTGTTACTTTTAAAACCGTGACAATAAAAGGTACATATTCATTTTTATATATTGAATTTGGTAACACTTTACTTAAAGCACTAATGTACAATGCATTATAGATAACTTGTATTATAATGGCTTATACTGAAACATTATAATGTATTATGAAGGTATCTATAGCGCATTCTAGATGAGAGCTTCATAAAGCATTCATAATACCTAATAAACATGGCTATAATGTGTTGTACCTTTTTATAAATAGTTATAGTTGTGTTTATAACACTTTATAAATGCATTATGATGCATTATGAATGTATCTATAATGCATAATGATGACTACTTTAAGTAAAGCGTTACATTGAATTTTATTTGAATATTTTTGTGTAACACTCACCACCTCCTTCCATAATGCTTTCATAACCTGTTGTGATAACACCATACCTACTCCAGTATAGTCACACATTAAGCAGCATGGCAATAAAGCACTTTAGCAAACCGTGAGTAAAGCTAATAAGTGAATGGCATGTTCTCTCATATCTCTTAAATGTACCGTTCGATGGCTTGTTAAAACCAGCGCTACCATCATTTGCAACATCTCCCGTGTTTTTCTGCTGATGACACCGTGAATGCTCTGACTTAGAACAAAGCTCGGAAGAAAGGATTGAAATCTGGGAGCCCGCCTATCATGACCTCTCATGCACTGTGGCCGATACTTTTGTTGGAAAGCCAGACAGCATGAATGGATACTGGACAAAGGATGGAGAAGAAATCAATCAGACTCAAGTCACAATACAGAAGAAAATTGACCAATATCATCTACAAAAAAGGCAAGTCAATATATATATATATATATATATATCTCCCATGCTTTCATTTTCAATGAAAAGAAAGTGTCATTTCATTTTCACCATCAATGAAATAACTGACCCATCACGTAGGTTATTAATACTGTAATTTTTGAGGTATGAGGTCAATGTCACCTTTATATATACGAACAATCGACAGTAGACTACCCCACAGAAAAGGGAAATCCTCCACAATTCCTGGCTGAAGAAGAAAGATTTTCTCATTTCTAATGCTTTCAGACCTTCGGTAATTGCGACAGGCGGAAATCAGACGACAGTCGTGTTTCTCATAACCACAACCACCCGAACCACACAGTAGGTGTGATGCACCTGAACCAGCTGGTAGATCTTCAAACTTGGATGCTCTGGCTGCCATCTTTGTTTTTTTCTGATGTGAATAAATGATAATTGCGATCACCCAGATGACCGGGAAAGTCATCACACAGCAGAAAGATGTTCATGCACATGCATTTTTTTTTCTAATCAGATTTATTACAGATAGTTGAGAAAGCCATATCTGCTGAGTATAATGGCATTCTGTGTTTATGGCTGATACTCTGCTATGTTTATTTTCCAGGTTCTATATCAACGGTAGTAGTTTGGGAAATTATTCCTGTGTTTTCATGAATGGAACAAAGAATATTACCAGATCATTTTTAATCTATGGTAAGATGGTTAATCTTTCTTTACTTTTGACATTTTTGTTCTCCAGAAGATCATTTACATTTAAAGATAAAAGCAGAGGTTTTGGAGTTACAATAAATGAGCTGAATGGTGATGAACAAGACTATGAGTTTTTGTTTTATACTCGCTAAGACCTCATAACATACTGTGACAACTGACAACACTGCTATCGTCTGAGTGCAAAAAGCCCTGAATTCCAGAGGCTCAGAGTAACAGGAAATCTAACTCTGATAAAAGTTTAAAAATAGTTAAATTACTAGGAAAGAACTTACACACTATGATACACAATCCTGTCTCAGAGGCTTCTCATCACCAGCTGTACATCTCACACAAAGTCTTGTACACTGAGCTTCATATAAAAGTGTACTGTGCAAATGGCTTAAGACTCAGCATTAATCCGGGTACTGAATGGGCGTGATACATTTCAGCACCTTATCCATGCATATTTTTGCTTCCAGTTGTGAAGTTTTGAACCTTGAAATGGTTGCAGATAACTCTATTTCTTAAAATGACTAAAAAAAAAAATAGACACGAACAGTTGTTAAATGCTTGTATCTGTTTAATCTTTTTTTTAGCACTATCCATGAAGAACAAGACAGACAAGCCTATTGTGAGCTATATTGGAACCTCTGCTGTGCTGACATGTAATATCAAACCAATGCCATTGACCTGGGAGTGGTACAAAGTCAACAGAACTGAAAAGGTGGGATGCACTGTTGAGCTGTGTAGGGCAGTGTTTTTCAATCCGCTTCTTGGGGACCCACAGAAAGTCAAAATTTTTGCTCCCTCCCAGCTCCCGGGAGCAAAAATGTGGACTGTCTGGCAGGGAGCTGGGAGGGAGCAAAAACACAGACCATTTGTCGGTCCCCTAAAAGTAACTTGCAAAAAGTAATATCGAATAATGTCACCTGCCAGGTGAAATATGCCTCCCTGTGTATTTACATGTACAGTGAAGCCCCCACCTCTCATAATGTGCTGACATCAGTGTTTGTACCTCCGTCAGGGTCCAGTGATCAAAATCTATTATCGTTCCAAATCCACAAAACAAGCAAAATTTGTCAAACATTGCAAAAACTACCAATAGATAATGTGCCATTCATACCTCGTAGTTTAGGGTGAAAGAGCGGGTGTGGGGGGGATAAAAATAGTCAAAAAATAAGTCAATATGAACAAACTTCTAACGTTTTTACTTTATTTCAGTGATATTCTAAGTAACTGTGACTCAGAGAGATAAAAAACAAAATGGAAAACAAAAAAAATGTTTTGTACAAGCGCTGTTTACAAATTCTGCGCAGTGGTACATTTTTGGCAAATGAATGTCCATAAACGCAACATACTTAAGACATTTTAGTAATAATTTGTTAGTAAAGTATTGTGAATGAAATGTAAGCGGCATACTATGGGAACAGTGACCTGAGATATGTACACATGGATTAAGGGACTTGCTGTTTCCAGAGAGTAGCCTGACCGGATATCCTTACAGGGCTTGTATTAAAGAGTACATTGGAACGTTATTAAATGTGAATTGAAACTGTTTTCTTCTGAAAAACTGTGATCAGTTTATTCTATTATTATTTTTTGTCTGTTAGTGATTGTATAAGTGGGACAAACCACTTTGGGGTGTGCAGTTACACAAAAATAATCAACTTCCTTCCTCCGCATTAAACCATGTTGCTGTTGATTTTCGTATAACCGCACACCTCGTCCTGGGGCATTCCTTCAGAGTGCAACTAACAAGTATATAATAGCATCTAATGCTGTAGTCACCGGTTGTGTTCAAATTTAACATTAGCATTTAGGTTTCTATGGATCATGCAGCTGAGTCTCACTTCCGGAGTGACTTAAAAGGCCTTTAAGGCCAGATGGCGTCGGATGCAATCACCATCACGGTCATAGTGAACGTCAGAAATATCGCAGCGGCTGACGGGCGTCAGCATGCTAATAGTGCGGGATAAAACTGTCAACCAGTGACATCAGTGTGAATTCTCGCCTCAGATGAGCTCATTTCTGGCCCTTGTTTGAGTTGTGGATGTTTTACACTGAAAGTTGCACGGCGCTGGAGGGCTGTCAGTTTCTTCATTCACGGAAGAGGTGAAAGTTTGGTGATTTTTTTTTTTGTTTTTTTGCTTGCTTTTGAGTCAATATTCTTATGTGTACTTAAAACTGTCCTCATCAGAGGTTTTAAAACCCAACACTGTTGCTTATGCTTAGGGAATGATCAACGTGACTGACAGCCCACCCCGTTACAAGACGCAGATGTCTGGGAGCGAGAGCCGCCTCACCATAGAGAATCTCGTCGAGGAGGACACTGACACCTATGTGTGCATGGCCGTCTATCCCATCGGACCCGTGCAGGGCGAGGTGACTCTGCGAGTTCTCTCCTTCATGGAGCCTCTCAAACCATTCCTGGTTGTCCTGGTGGAGGTGGTGCTCCTAGTGTTTCTGATCCTGCTGTGTGAGTGTCAAGGCCGGAGGAAGGGTTCGACAGCTGTCCCAGGTAAGACTGGCACCTCCTGCAGGAAATCACGGGGTAGCACAGCTCACAGGGCACCAGTATGATATGCGCACTGGTAGAGAAAAGATACTTTGCCACTGAGCAGACATTGTTTTCAGTGAGGCTGTGGGGTTGCTGTCAACGGGGATTTGAAAGCTTGAGGGGTTTGAGTGGTTATTAAACGCAGCAAAATTCCCATCCCAGTCTAAGAAAATGAAGTTACTTGGTGAAGGTTTGGATTCTAAGTTGTGTGCAATTCTATTAAATGCTAAATAGTTATTACTATAATATTTTAAATACACCCTGGCATTTGGCAGCAGCGTCTGTTCCATTTAACTAATTTTTTTTTTCATGGATCCAAAAATGTAGAAATATCAGTTGTTAATAGAAAGGACAACTGGTGTAATATGCTGAGATAATCATTACATAGGATACTATGGGATAGTATTATATAGTTATACAATTGATACAATATATTATAATGCATGTGGGAACTTCACATTTATAATATACCCGATTGTATATATTTCTATACATAGTTATACACCAAACAGTATTACAAAATAGAATACTAGTCATCTAGTTTAATAGATTATTCGTAATGTGTTGGTTCATAATAAATGTTCCCATATAATCCAACCATCTCCTGGAGTTGTCAAACAACAACAACGTTAACATTAATATCAGACATTTGTCAGGAAAAGGGGGGGGGGCTAGGACCTACCCCAAAGGGTACAGGGCACACATATCGTCCTGGATGCCAGTCCATTACAGGGCACAAACACACATACACTCAAGCATATACCACGGGCAACTGGCCAATTAGGCCCAGCAGAGATGCCCTAGACCATAGGGGTGTGAAGCACTCTGCAACACCCATGTTCTATAGATAAAATGCATAAAAATAGATTAAAATGGGATCATTGCAGCACAGAGAAGACTCTGCTTTGATTCATATTTTGCTCATTAGAAATACATTCTTGGAAAATCATAGAGGGCTTTTGGATGTAAAAGACTAACCGTAATTCTACTATCTAAGGTCTTCTTAAAATGAGAATTTAGATTAGCTGGTGTGTGGCTCTCTGGGTTAGGTGCTTCTGATCAGATGTAATGTAAATGTAATGTAGATCCTTTAAGGTCTCAAATGCCTCACATCGTACGTCTCAGCCAGTAATTTGTAAAGCTACTGAGAAGCATGTGGATATTGTCTTTCGGATCAACTTTTTATAAAGTGGCTTCTCCTGTAGTGATTTTGGGAGAAATAATTCACACATAAAGAAACTTTGTTTAGATTGAGTAATCCTTTGGTGGGGGGGTTGTTTGGGGGGGGGTTGTGTTCTGGTGAGTCATATAAAACATGAGAGCTAGGCCTTTTGAGACTCATTCATGCACTCACTGTATAAAAGCCATCAGTAGAATAAAACAACCTACAACTTGAATATACATATTTGCTCATAGTTATATAAAGTAAATTATACAAACATACATGTCACTTCAACTAAGTATTCTTGAAAACAGTAATTGGCCACTGATTTATGATTTTTAATGAATTTTCTTGTAAAAGCAGTTTACAAAATCAAAACACACTTAGGATAAACATACATATTGTACTTGATGTTTTGTAAGGGCTGGGGTGCCGCACAGGGGGAGTTTCTAGCTATTGAAAAGATCAGGGGTTAAGTCAAGTTTACCTGGGGCTTGACTTAGTTTTTTTGAAGTAGGATAATTGGCATCGGGGCTAAAATACTCGGGGCTACAGCCCAGAGTGATCGGGCCTAACGACGCCCATGGTACAGTGTCCGGGGAAGTTGTGCTTACATGCTTTTCTTGTTTTCAGAAAACGGAACACACATCGACCAAACAGAAAATCTGTGAGTATTCACAATCCCAAGCATCTAACAACCATTTATCCAGTACAGGGCCACAGATCCCAGTCAGCACAAGGCACAAGACAGGAGAACACCCTGGATTAATCTTCAGTAACCAGCAGTATTATTTTGAGGGCAGAATGAAGAATGATTGGTTCAGAGAGATAACCAATCACATTGTAGAGGAGGAGGGTCTAAGCAACTGGAGGAGGCAGGAGCAACTAATCAGATGTCTTGCTTCCACCTCCTCTAGTTGCTTGTAACCACCTCGTCAACAATCTGATTGATTATCTCTCTGAACCAATCATTCTTCATTCTGTCTTCAGAACATTTTTGTGTAAGTAAAACTTCCATGAACCAAATATCCCGAAAATCAAAAGGTCATATGACAAATTTGGCAAATATTTTCCATCTGATCCTAACAGCCAGTTGCCCATGATTATTGTTTTTGTTCACATGTTCACTGCCTTGTGTCTGAAGCTCTTGGGATGGTGGAGACTTCGAACAATTCATTTTTTCACCACCAGAGGGAGTATACGTTCACTTTTAGCCTAAAAACAGGCAGGGTATGCAGTGATTGGCATCTATGGGGTTAATTCAGTTCTAGCAGGGGGCTAATGCAGTTTGACATTTTGGAGCACAGAAGTGAGAAAGTCAGTTCTCAGTCCCTACTTCCATACCAGATCATTCCACTCTGTAAATGTCAGGTATTAGTTTCTTGTATTCTGGTGCAAAACAAAGCCTTCTGAGAAGTAACATCAGACCCAAACATTAGGAATTGGCAGTAGTGTATGTATTTTGGTATTATCTAAAATGAATACTGTCTCTGTTGTTCTTCCAGTATCAGTTGTTAATACTCTGAATATTTTTCCTATATTTTATCCCAATACATCCCTTTAGATGAGAAAACTATGAATGTTTAAGTATGTTTCAGTACTGAAAAAATTATATATATATATATATATATATATACACTCACCTAAAGGATTATTAGGAACACCTGTTCAATTTCTCATTAATGCAATTATCTAATCAACCAATCACATGGCAGTTGCTTCAATGCATTTAGGGGTGTGGTCCTGGTCAAGACAATCTCCTGAACTCCAAACTGAATGTCAGAATGGGAAAGAAAGGTGATTTAAGCAATTTTGAGCGTGGCATGGTTGTTGGTGCCAGACGGGCCGGTCTCACAATCTGCTCAGTTACTGGGATTTTCATGCACAACCATTTCTAGGGTTTACAAAGAATGGTGTGCAAAGGGAAAAACATCCAGTATGCGGCAGTCCTGTGGGCGGAAATGCCTTGTTGATGCTAGAGGTCAGAGGAGAATGGGCCGACTGATTCAAGCTGATAGAAGAGCAACTTTGACTGAAATAACCACTCGTTACAACCGAGGTATGCAGCAAAGCATTTGTGAAGCCACAACACGCACAACCTTGAGGCGGATGGGCTACAACAGCAGAAGACCCCACCGGGTACCACTCATCTCCACTACAAATAGGAAAAAGAGGCTACAATTTGCACGAGCTCACCAAAATTGGACAGTTGAAGACTGCAAAAATGTTGCCTGGTCTGATGAGTCTCGATTTCTGTTGAGACTTTCAAATGGTAGAGTCAGAATTTGGCGTAAACAGAATGAGAACATGGATCCATCATGCCTTGTTACCACTGTGCAGGCTGGTGGTGGTGGTGTAATGGTGTGGGGGATGTTTTCTTGGCACACTTTAGGCCCCTTAGTGCCAATTGGGCATCGTTTAAATGCCACGGCCTACCTGAGCATTGTTTCTGACCATGTCCATCCCTTTATGACCACCATGTACCCATCCTCTGATGGCTACTTCCAGCAGGATAATGCACCATGTCAGAAAGCTCGAATCATTTCAAATTGGTTTCTTGAACATGACAATGAGTTCACTGTACTACAATGGCCCCCACAGTCACCAGATCTCAACCCAATAGAGCATCTTTGGGATGTGGTGGAACGGGAGCTTCGTGCCCTGGATGTGCATCCCACAAATCTCCATCAACTGCAAGATGCTATCCTATCAATATGGGCCAACATTTCTAAAGAATGCTTTCAGCACCTTGTTGAATCAATGCCACTCAGAATTAAGGCAGTTCTGAAGGCGAAAGGGGGTCAAACACTGTATTAGTATGGTGTTCCTAATAATCCTTTAGGTGAGTGTATATATATGGAGCATTTAGGATTCCAGTTTGTATTGTTTATTGTTTTAAAATTCATCCGTTAATTAAGCAACACATACTGTATGTTTGTGGGATATATCGCACAGCCAAAGCATCTTATTTGGTTGTTCATATAGTCTCTCTGGGAGAAGAAGATGGCTTATTTCCTGTTCTAATATGATTAGTACCTTTTGACACTCCCTCTTAAGCACTGTTAAGCTGTAAAAGCTCCCTCACATCGACGTATGCAAGGTACTGGCTCTAGTCTTTAGGCTCAGGTGCTGACTTCAGCAGACCGTTCCAGGAATACAATCTGCAACCCTGAATGGACATTATCATTAAGCCAGGCTCTGGTCAAAGATCCCCTGCGAGACTGACTGCCAGGTGATCACCACTTAGGAATTAGTCCTGTGCATCTGTGGTTTCTGCCACACCCCGTGACCTTTGACCCGTATCCCCGCCTCCCGTCGACAGTCCGGCTCAGGTTTACCTGTGGCTGCCAATTAACCGACAGCCTCCGAATGCTTTCACAAGGAGACCTGAGGACAGTGTCCATCACCAGTTACCAGAGAAGTTTAACTAGATAACTTTAGATTACAGTGTATGTCAGCTGATCTGTAGGGGTTGTATTAAACCACAAGTACTTAACGGATCCCGTAACCAGGGGGCAAAAATTTACAGCAGTTTAACTGTTGTTTCTCTGTTTTGCAGGAGAAAAGAGGAACCAAGTGGAACTGAAGAAACCACAGCAAAGCGAAGAAAAGTCTAAAGTGTAATTAACATCCAGGAACTTATTTTGGGATATGGGGTCTCTAACCTTCCTATAGATCAAGAGAACTACAAAAAATATGACGAGTCTTTGGCTCTGAGTTGATGCACTGATCCCAGGTCCTTATTTTTCAGTCTCCATCTTTTTGAGGTTCAATGTGCAGTAATATTACTCCAGTAAAAGCGCTCAAGTGGGTGTGTCACTCTTACAGATACTTTTAGTGAAAAAATACTGAATGTACTTCTTGTTCAAGCGCCCATGTGTATCTATGTGTCATTTAACATGGCTTACTTGACCTCTAACCTTTTGGCCCATTTTATTTTTCAAGGAACTTCCCCCTAGTGGTGAAACTCTAGGTGGCATTCAAAATTTGTCTTCCAAACACGGTCGTTCTGAGTGTCTGAGCCTCTTTTTTTATAGGGAGTCGAAGTCTAGGTAGCCAGTCTCAAACTCTTCATATCAATCCATTATCATGGCCTTATCGTCCAACAGTATAACCTTTAGCCGTTAATACCTGCATGTTTCCTCAAGCGACCGATTAAATGTTTTTTTTTAAATATGGGACACGACGGCTGGAATCGTGGAGAAAAATAATGTGTTAAAAAATCTGCATAAACATGACCCTCTGGGGACTGAAACTGAGGTTCAGACCACTGTAAACAGCTTAGGTTTCTTACTTTAATCATTCTTACGTCTCACCAAAGAGGCCAGTGACAAATCGGAAACAGTCAAGCTAATGGGTAAATGAAACTGCTGTGGAAGACAACTCACTAATTTGTATATTTGATGAGCATCGGGTGTTAAATACCCATTGGGCAGACAATAGTTTCAGCTCTCTCATTTCAGTCTGGTATTGACTTCTTCCATCTCCTTGACATTGTCCTTTTCTGTCTGTTGTTTCTTTCTTGCCTTTTTCATCTGACCATTTAAAAATGTATTTGAGTTTGCCCGCTATTTTAAAGCTATCCACTGCCGGGTATAATTTTATAATTCTTATAACTTTATAATTTTCTAGCTTGTAATAAAATTACTTCATTGTAGTAGAAACACATTTTGCGTTGTCTGAAAATATTAATATTAACATTTTAATTTTATTGTGATAATTATTAATCAATGAATTTATTTTTTTTTCCCTCCTGACCACATCAAGATTTTGTTTGATGCCTAAAATTAAAGCTACTGTGATGTGAAAAATGTTAGCCAAATATCCTTATATATCTTTATATTGTACTCCCATATATAAATATGCATATCTGCTCTTCAGTAATTGACCATCAATGTCTATTGGTGCTTCAAACAGATATTGTAAACATCTGATAGTAAAGAAACATTGAAATAAATGAATAAAGTAAAAAAAATTCAACTGAAACAGTCCAGTCAACAAACGAAGAATGATCCCAAACTTACTATATGTTTCAGTTTTTATATATTACAAATTCAGTGTTCATACTGTAGGCAAGCGTGGATGTAAAAAAAATCAAGCATTTTATAGTAAACTAAAAATAATAAGTAAAATTACTCTAAATTAGAGTAACTTATAAGAGTTTTGCGTGGGGTATCTCCCACAGCCCATGCAGTTAGATGAATAGGTGTCTCTAAATTGCCTAGTATTGTGTGAGTGTGTGTGTGTGTGTGTGTGCGCATGTCCTGCGATGGACTGGCTTTTCGTCCAGGATGCTTCCTGACGTGTTTCCTATGCTGCCTGTGCCAGTACATAAATAGAAGTCAGATTATTTTTTCTACATCCAAAGGGTGATGTCATAGTCATGGCCAATTCCCACGTCTAATAAATTCTGCTACGCTAATATTCTGTGGACAGTCACTGCCACTTTCTGCTAGCTACTTAATGCTAGGAAAAAAATTAGCACATTAGCTGCTATCCTGGCTTTATGGTTAATCATCAAGCAATTAACAAACCAATCTGCAAAGTCATAGCCACCATCACCTCCTGCCACCACCCCCACACCTCCTGTCTGATGCTCTATGACATCATAAATCTTCAAACTCAACATACACATCAGCCTTGATATAGACTACATTCTCAGATACAAAGCAGGAGCATAGCCATAAAGTCTGTGGCTTACTATCCCAGAAATGCAACATCCGGCTACAAATCTCCTCTTAACCCCTGGCACTAATGAGTCATGGTCTATTCCAATGGTCTCCATCTCTCCGAGGACACAATCAGGAAGAAAGACACATGAGCAGTTCAGCACAGAAGAGGACAGAGAACGATTCCCAGATCAAAAGTACACACCAACCCCAAACCATGCAATACAGTAATGAGAAAGGTTATTTAAATTCTCCAGTTACAGCAGCACCTGTACAGTTCCGCCATCTTGCCTGTGTAATGGACTGTATGGTATATTACTGAAATGGGGATCCAGGAAAGTTCATATAACTTTCTGCATTTCACCATGCAGGCCTCATTAAGCGTCTTTGACTTAGAGCCAAACAATAAATAATAAATAGTGTGCAGGCATTCTACCGTTGTGTAATTTTACCAATGAGACCCTTTGATGAAGCAGTAAAAACTGGAACGGAGGATTACCCCAGCATTTCCACAGGCTCTTAGTGGAATATTTTAAATAGGAAAGAGTCCAGTGTTATGGTTCATGTTGTGGTTCATGATCTTTGAAATGTCTATCAGTGAGTCTGTTCTCCATGCAGGACTTCGTAAGTCGGCTGATCATAGGCTGCATCCACGATGTCATATTTCCATGGGACCAATGCGGTACTGCAGCTGAGACGGTGCCCACCCTGGACATGGGTGGTCAGAACAGGCATGGACACACTGATGGACATGAGAACCATAAGGACACATACAGCAGCACCAGCAGCCACAGTTACAGTGGTTTTAGAACATGAAAGCTGGAATCATCAAAAAAAACAAGATTTAAAATTTGAAACCGACTTAGCATCCCATACATAATCTGGCAAACAGTTTCATACTCTAGGGGCATTGTACCTAAAGGTTTTAGCACCAAGAGTTCTTTTATTTATTTGTGGCATACTGTGGGGATCTGCATTCTGAGATCTGACTGCTCATATGTGGCTTGTAAGCATTAATCGGTTGGATTATGTAGGCAGAAGCTTTATCTTCGAGTCCTTGTATGTAAGTAATAGAACTTGTTCTTTCTGATGAGGACATACAACACTAATGAGAATACACCAACTGTGTTTCAGAATGTTTTACACATGAACGAACCACTGACATTGGAGATTAGGTATATATAAAGAATATAAAGAAGGTTACAGTGTTTTGAATTGTACCCAGTTCCAAGATCGGCGTATTGTCATTAGAGTTTTCATCAGAAAGAATAGGAAGCACTTTCATATCTCAGTATTTCACCAAAGAACACCTTACACAATATTTTTTTTTAAGTAGTTATCATGCCCTGCTCGTCCGATCCTCCTGTGTGCCACACCCCGTCATTAACCTCGTGTGGAATCCCTGCGTTTACCAGCTGTTTCATGTTATTTCCAATTAGTCCTGTGTATTTCAGTCCGCATTCGAGTACGTTTCCCTAGGTCTGTCATTGAAGTCTATTGAAGTCTTTTTGGGCTTATTGTGTAGCGCTGCTTGTTTCTGCCTGTTCCATGTCCCTGCTCCTTTCTCCCATTAAATCCCGTGTTACCCTATCCAACTTGTTCCTCTCCTGCTTCCCCGCTCCGTGCGCCCAGCCTGGTCACGACAGTACTATTACATTTTTTTTTTACTACATTTAGGTTATTAACCCTTTCTCTAACCACCTTTTTTCCTTTTATTGAAAAACCCTGTTGGAATTTAATTGCAGTGGAAAAATAATTTGGGAGGCCAGATACTGATCAGACTGGCCACTGTGGGGTCATAGGATGCAGACATACAGGCCCTCAACTTAGGATATTAATATTACTGTATGTCATTATACTGCTCTGTCCCAAAGAATGTGCGGAGAGATGGACACCGGGTCCACTGGAACCTGTGTGCAGTTTTCCCACTGCAATCTTTCACCTCAGCAGGTTCTTTAATCCTACATATGCATACACCCACTGGCCCTGCCACAGCTGTAATTTATTTGGTTCTAAGACCTCAGGTGTGTTGCTGCTAAGGGTGGAAGTCCATGGTCAGCAGGAAAGAAGCAGGAAGAGCGACAGTGTGCAGTGAGGGTGGCAGGTAGTGAAGCGCTTAACAGGCTCACCCTGCGAGCGAAACGCTGCTGAACCCTGTGTCGCCCCGATTCCGTGCCCTTTCCCTCCGTACCCCCATTCATTTGTAATTACTGTAATGTAAAATGGCGACAGTCAATTATCCAGTGACACAATGAGAGTTCCGAATTTGCAATGCAAGGGACTTTACTTTAAAGTGTCTGTCAAGCAGCTAAATAATTATGATTTATGACTTGACCGTTTACGTCCCAGTGAGGGGGGAGGATCGGTGCACAGGGCCTGGGTTTTTAGGAGGATGGCATTTGGAAGCTAACGGAGACGAGCGAGATGAATGCAAGGCGTCAGGGCCTGTAGGAATGCACATTGTATTGTTCCCTGATGGATGGGTGTTTCCTCCTTCCTTATGCACAGCAGGTGTGGCCTCTGCTCTGTGCTCTCAGCCGACATTATCCAGGGCCTCATGGCCAGGCCAGGTGTGCCTGATATTGGAGACTCCCCCCCCCCGCTTTCGAGCCCCTGATTCACGTTACATGTAGCCTAGAGTCAAGAGCCCGCGGTCACATTCAATCTCACTGACCTGCGCTGCCCTCATCTTCTTCACGCTGGTCTTCGCAGCAACGCCACCCCCTCGGATTGCATCACATGACCCACATGAATCACCCGTGTTGGCTATCGTCTCAGCACCAAAGGCCCCACACAGTGTAATCGGGGCTGTGGTCACTGGTGCCTTAGAGCTGGAATCTCTCAGACGGCGCGAGCTTTAGCTGTTATTAAACAGCGGTGCTTAAGCTGCAAATAGAAACCTTAGCCCTCAGCATAATATATATTTATATATTGCCAATTTTACACTTATTAATGTTTTACAAGTTGGATGACGCGAAGAGGAAACACTCCTTCTCCAATAATAGTGTTAACTCATAGAGTAAGTGTCAATATACATTATTTATTTGCTTTGGGGACACTTTCTACCAGAGCAGCTTACACAGTTGGCTATTTTTAACCCTGCTCACATACTGGAGTCATTTGCATGTGTAAGTACTTGTCACAAACACACAACAGCTGTATTCCCTGCCCGCACCCCGGGGGACGTGAATCTGCAGGCTCAAGGTGAGCAGTCTCTAGTACCTTAAGGCTGACCTGTTCCCATGACTGCCTGCTCTGATGCTCCACTTACAGAATTCGTGAACTTGAGAGCAGCCCGACAGCAGCATAGTAATAAAAAACTGATTCAGGCTCTGGTTACAGGATTTGTTAAAAAGAGAGAGAGAGAGAGAGAGAGAGAGAGAGAGTGAGTTCACATCACGGATCTCAGTGGTGAGAGCATTGCATACAGCTCTCTGGAAGAACAGAAAAGAAAATCTCTTCAATAATTAATTTAGGTTCCTCTGTCAGTTACATTGGTTGTATCTGATTTAGCAACTCCGTGCAATCATCGGGGATGCTTCTCAAACAATGGGACCATGAGAATGAAGACTACACTCCAAGTTTCAGGAATAAATTGGGAACAGTCGGTATAAGGACAGCGTTTGGCAAATGAAAGGTTTTGAGCTCATTGATCAGACCAAATGGGGGGAAGCGCCACGTTGTTCCAGGAAATACGATAAGTGTAAGAGTACGATAAGGTCGGCCTATCTGTGCATTTTGTCTCCATAACAGCAAAAAGGATACGATGAGTCACTTACTCTGCAGCTGATTGCAATGCACCCCTCACCACCCCACTGCTTCCTATGCGTCGCACTGCTACCTTCCACCATTAGGGGGCAATACTTCAGCAGTCAGTGATAAAGGGACCATGAGTCACAGACAGAAGGTCTTCTGTGTTTCTGAAGCATCATAAGCTCTGTCCAGCCCTGATACCCACAGCAACTGTCACCTTTCATCGGCGGCCCTGATCTGGCACCCAGGCCAGGTATTCAGGGAGGCTGAGGGAGACCCTGCACTGGAACAGCACCCCCCCCCCTGCACTGGAACAGCACCCCCCCCCCCCTGCACTGGAACAGCACCCTGCTTTTCAGTGCCTCCAGAAAGCTGGCTGACCTTTTTTGTCTGCTGGTTTCTTTCCCAGCATTGTTCCATTATTAATTAACTTCATTTTAATATTTTACCTTTTTATTTGAAGTATGGTGCGGAAGATCGCTGCCAAGTACAGACTCTGTCCATAAAGGTGGGAAAACTGGATGTGGTTTTATGGGGAAGTGAGTTTGAGTCAAAAACACAGGTACTAATTAAACCAGGCAGGCCATGTGAAGGAAAGGGGCCACTGAAGGCAGGCATGAATGCGGCAGTCAAGAGCGCAAATCTCCTGCTGTAAAGTCAGGAGCTACGGTGCAGAAAAAAATGAACAAAATCCGTAAAAAGGTACAGAAGTGAAGCAGCTCTTCTTCAGAATATTCAGAACCATTCCAGATCCTCAAAGCTCTGCAAGCGGATGAAGTTTGTACACAGGGCATCCCAGCCATCGCTGACACAATTACTAGCCAATCAGGCCCCAGATGGCTTGCTTTGACAGCACCTCAATGCACTGACAGGGCACAGGAAGTGATTTACGGGCACCCGGGGAGTAAACAGACAGCTTGCCAGGCCGCACCCTAGCATTTCCATGCCAACATCACTCAGGCTTCCTCAGAGGGTTAACATGTCAACCACCATGGCTAGCCACGGACTTGTCACGGGAATAATTCATTTTGTTATTAAGATTCATAATAATGTGGTATCTGGATTTAAAAATAAAACAAGTGGTAGTCTAACTGTGTGGTGCCGAAGTGTGACTTCAGGCCAAAAGGCCACACCCCTTCCTATAGGGTAGCCAATAGAAGAGGGGTATTCCAGTCATCTCATCTTTGGGTGAAGCTCTGCTTCACTTCATGTACATTCAAGACAGTAGGATAAATTAAAGGCCACTTTAAAAAAAGTGTTCCGATGGCAGATTTATCTTTCTTCTCACATAAGTTTGTATCCTCATCCATTAGCAGTGACTTCATCAATAAAAAGTGAGCTATAATTATACAGACAGTTGGTAAAAGTTTCAGAGCTTCAGAACAAGCCGGTAAACAGAGGAATGATTCAGACCAAACACATTAATCTAAAGAGACCGGAGTCACTATTCAAAAATGCATTGCTTTTATACAGCAATTTTACTTTACTTTGCTTTTGTCCTCATTTTCTGTTCTGGCAAATGCCAACATTTGGATTTGCAGCATTTATAAGTTTATGTTTTTTTTAAGTGGTTTATAAAATCATGGGGCAGATGGCAGGAGGGCATTTTCCAGCGATGCCATGCTTGATTTAATCAGATCTGCACACCTCTTCGAATCCCAAACAGGGTAGTGATTTCCATCTGCACACCAGATTAGCTGCAAATTAACCCTTCAAAGTGTAATAATAGCAAATGGACTGAGGAGATTAAATGGTTTCTCTGACTTTTTATGCAGAACATTCATATATTGATTGCTAACAACTGACAGTAAATGGTCAAGAAAAAAAACAGTAACACTTTACGTAAAGATGTCATCTATAATGTGTTATAGATACTTTCATAATGCATTATAATGGTTGGTATAAGAATTAATGAAGCATTACAGTGCCTTCAATTGACAGTCATAAGGGATTATAATGTTGATTAAAATACTTCATAAGCTTCAATGAAGCTGTCATCTATCATGCACTATACAGTAGATACCTTCATAATGTCTTATTATGGAGGGTATAAGAATGAAGGATGCTTTGTACTGAAGGTACCCATAGTATATTATAGATGAGAGTATAAAGAGCATAAAGCATTTATAATGCATAATGAACGTGGCTGTAATATGGTATACCTTTTATAAATATTTGCAGCCATGTTTATAATGCATTGTGAATGCATAATAATGTGTTACGGATGTGTTCATAGATTCTTATAGACATGACATTCATAGAAAGAGTTACCAAAAAAACACACACACACAGTCACTCATGGGTTTTATATATTGCAGGACCCAGAGACACACAACCAGCTGCTGTATCATATACTTTCCCTATAGTCCTCCTACGACATATAGCCACGCGTCTTTGTTCGCTTGTGCGTGAGTGTGTTGCTTGGATGGGGATGTTGTGTTGGGGGACAGATGGAGCAGTGGGTTACAAAGGGAGCAGCTTCCTCGGCCTAGTGGAGGGTTTCTGGGGGCTCGACCTCCTGTGGCTCCTTCCTGTGTCCACAGGAAGTTACCTTAGCTTTGCTGGAGCACATGGGCAGATGTGTTCTGATTTGTGTCAGCATTGTGTGAACTAGCCGTCTATAAAGGAAACAGTTTTGTACACACAGAGCAATAGAGACCTAAATG
This sequence comes from Paramormyrops kingsleyae, assembly GCF_048594095.1. Lineage (NCBI taxonomy): Eukaryota > Metazoa > Chordata > Actinopteri > Osteoglossiformes > Mormyridae > Paramormyrops > Paramormyrops kingsleyae. The sequence goes on along the minus strand of NC_132798.1, from coordinate 11,405,008 downwards.
GGGCTTACATCTCCAACTTTAATACTGCCAGCTCCATAAACATCAAGCTACCTGCTACATTTTTACTCATCTGGCACCCCCGAGATCCTGATAATCCCAGCATCGCCTTGGTTGATCATATCCATGCTGTGATGACCTAGATTCTCTTCCACTATGTAGCAGTGGCATCCTACTAGGCAACCCGTCTCAGCGGACAACAGTCTGGCCCACGGAGTATAACCCCAGGTGGCACCCAGTAACAGTAACCTGGAAACGTTCTAGCCTGCAAAGTGTTTGTTATCGTCCTTGATGCATTTTGCATTTGTCTAGACCGGCTACCATATCCCAGAATGCAATACTTCCGAGGAGGCAATACTCCCGCTCAGCTGTCCTACACCTTGTCCGTGTGTCAGACGGGGACACCCGGCCCCAGACACGGGAACCCTGGGCGCCTCGGCACATGTTTCAGCACTTTCCGCACCTCCGCGTCTGTCCTTCAGATGACAGCGGGACCGGTCAACAAAAACACAACGCGGTGATCGACGAAAGGTGGCGCAGGTAAGGTTACGAAGAAGAGTGTCAGTTGCGTCCCGCGCACCTGTAAAGCGAGAGTGTGTGCAGAAACACGATCTCGTCTGCGGCGAAGCCATACAGCCAAACCATGCGGGACTTTCAGGAAACCAGTCACGTCACTGCCGAGGCAGGACCCACTGAACATTAACCCCGCACCACTAACCCTTATCCTAATTTTAACCCCTAACTCGAAATCCTAATCCTTAATCCTAACGATTAAAATACATTCATTATGATATTTATGATAATGTGCAGTCCCAAAGTAATGATTTCATTCTTTTTTTTTTGCTGATAATCATAAATCCCTTTGCTCCCCATTAGGTTAACCTATTAATTTTACACAAATAAATCGACTATGAGGTGACGATTAAATTATTGATGATGAGGCATTGCATCAATAACCTTCATCAATCAGATTGTTTTATTATTCCTGAAAGTGACAGAACAGAAGCAAGAAATGTGTTATTCATTTTGATTCTGATTGAATGGAGAATTACTGATTTTCTATTATTTCATTTTGTACTGGTCAAGAACAAGAGCATAGGTTTGGGTTTCAACAATGGTAGGGACCAAACCACCCCCCAAACATACACAGTACTCCCACAATATTAGCATACTGTCAGAAAAGGGGTACAGCCCTGGCACAATTTTGTTCCCCAAGGTACAAACAGCATTAATTAATGTACCACCAATGGTACAAAAATGTTCCTCAGAGTCCATTTCTGTATTTACAGCTAGGTGCCTATAGCTGGGGTACAGTCGGCCGTTCAGGATGCACCCCCACTGACAAGCAATTGTACCCGCAAAGGTACAAATTAGTACTATTTTTTTCTGACAGTGTATGGACATGTTCCTACTGTCCGTACGCAAATCTGTGCACTTTGTTATGAAGAATTTAAAATATTGTCACAGCAGGAATCTTAATGATGGAGGAACAGTGGTTTCAATCATCTGAAGGCATTAATCGCTCTTTCTGAAACAGATACATTTTTCATTTCATTTCAACTGGTGAAAAATCAGAGATCAGATTACGAAATTCAATGGAATTAATTTCTGAGATTCCTATGATTTTCTTTTAATTCAATTCACGGGACATAAAAATGGAATGTTTATCCAAGCTGCATTGGTATCATAACAAAATACCTTGGCTGTCAAATCCATCTTGCCGTTCCCGGTATAACATCCTGAGGGAACCGCGGCAGCCAGTGTGTGCACGTGTGATCTCAAAGGATAAATGATCAAAACAACCATCGTTTACAAATTTACATATCAGTCTGGTCAAAATGCCAGATGTTCGCTCCAGCCGCCATCGCGCAGCACCCTGTGTGACAGCGTCCCCTCAGCGGCGCGATGCAAATCAGCGCATCGCGCTCAGGAATGGAGATCACAGCGGAGCGGCGAGGCGTCCCTGGCCCGAGATGTCACCGGAATAAAGACGACTGGGTGAAGGCGAAAAGAACGCAGCGGTTCTCTTTGTTTTTCAAACACTATGGGAAGTCTGCAAAAGAGGACCAGGGAAGCGTACAGAAAGACGTTAGGGGCAGCGTCACCTTTGCAGTCTAATTTATAATCCCCTGGCACTATATGACTACCGTTAAAATACTGCTGCACGGCAGTCAGAGTTTGTGCCCGTGAGATGAATCGGTATGGTTCGTAGCACTGCCTGAATTCATGAACTGCTGACACGGGTATCAGAAAGCGACGCTTCTGATTGGCCCCCTCACTGGATCACCCAAAGTGCAGCCAGAGAGAACAGGCAGGAAAAAAAGCTGTCTTATGAAATATGAATCACATGCTTAATTCCCCCGAAGAGACACATAATTAGACTGATGAGAACATCCCCCAACAATTAGTCAAATTAAAAATGCTGTCGCTGAAACAAAGAAGGGACATGAATATGGATATTTATGCAACGGCCATACTGTGCTCTTAAACCTGGAAATTGCGTATTTTTGCCATGCAGTTGTCAGGGTCATTTCTCCACACAAAGGTAACAACACGTAAAGGTCATGTATTGAATGTGAAACTTCCATGCAATATTGGGTAGGCGTGAAGGGCCTATTTACAGTAGTAGATGTGTCTCTTAATGTAACAGACAGGAAACGTGTCATTAAAATATTAATTATGTGGAAAAATAAGACCGGCAGACAGCGCATTAATGGAAATAACACTCAAGTTCAAAGTCTGTAACAAATTTTTAACAAGCATATAAAACACATGTAACAGTCAGATAATACAAATGTGACGGCTAAAATATCACAAACAGACTTAAGCTGCAGTCCAAGTTCAGTCTAAGGATGAGTTCAGTACTCTGCATATTTTGTGCTGGGTTGTTTAATTTCGATTCTACAGTGCACATGTAAAGGTAATCCGCACCTTCTGCATTTGTATCTATTTTATAATTTATCATGAATACAAAATTAGTAGCACATGCCGTCTTAGAAGATAAAACAAAATTCTGTTCAGAAATGCATTTCAATAGACTTCACGAGATAACATCATTTTTGTCAAACTGCCCCATTTAAAAATGCGTACAATTTCTGAAAGGTCAGCTTGAAAGCAGTTTGAGATCCATATATTTATCTCTCCTGAAGTTAATCTGACCGTTGTGGTTTATCTGTAATTAAACGGCCAAAAACACGTGACACTTTCTCTCCCTTTTTTAATCTGTTGTGGATTTTCCTTTAATGCGGCTTAACATTGCAAGGGTCGCGATCACAGGGCTGTAATGCGACCGGGGGGAACCAAACTTGGACTGCTAACAGCACCAGCTGTTCAGCTCTGCGTTTTCCAACTTATTTGTATAATGACTAAGCTTGATGACACACCAGGACAGGGCTTTTATTACGCAACAGATCTCTGCCATGCAGCACAGATGGAAAGGAAGAATGTGGAGAAAAGAAAACGTCTGCAGCCTGTGACTGACACGTTTGATCCTTGGCCGCCACCCGTCCATCAAGATAGTGTGGCGAGCTGCCAGTCACCTGCCAGCGGGTCGTTCCGGTAGGACTGCCGCTGCCAAACCAATGTCTACATGCCACCTTCACCCCACCTGAACACAAACAAAGCTTAGCAGCCAGACGGCATAATGGTTAGCGACCTGCATCAAGGTCGTCCGTTTGAGTTTCTGTGGGGATTGGCTCTTGCTACCTTGAGGATGGTCATTTCCTTTGATCGCTTTGGTCGCGAAATAATGATTACTGTGTATAAATGGTTAAAGTGTCTTTGCGCAAAAATTGGAGGAGTATGTTTATTATTCAATAAAAGAAAAAGAGAAGTCAAATGTTCCCCTTTATGCTCAAATTCTAATCTAAAGTGCAGATTACTCGACGGAGTACAATACAGCGGATGTCAGTGAGAAATGTACACTTTGTTGGAGAACCAGTGAAGTGTGGTAATAAAATGTAATCTATCCGTTTCTTTTTGGACTGAAGCAAGCCGCCCGGCAAGTTCCCTGCCTGCTGATTCTCCGCACACGTGACTGAATGACACCCATATGATACCTTTTGACCGGAGAGAGTGACTTTTTTTAAAACGATGTCTTCTGCCTGCATTGTCCTCATGCTGACTCAAAACGTCTGGCTGACAGGTCCCCATAGCCAATGACAGAGGTCACAGGAAAGAGGCCGAGCCAATGAATAATGTTGGGCGCGTCCACCGTCAGTCAGAAGCCCAGAGGATTTGACTATAGCTAAATTATTTTTTACTGCTAATTACACACTAGGTGATGGTACTGAATGGCTCCCACAGTGCCCTATATGTCCTACAAAATGTGTATACTCTGTTTTTAATGCATTTATTTATTAATGCATTCATTCACTCAATAAGCATATTCAGTGTGTACACGTACACCTAAATGATTTACTATTGTTTTCTAGTTCATTTTGTGAGTATATGCTGGCATGTTGGCATTAACGGATGGCTGTCAAGTTATTGATGTTTACAGGCCGTCTGCATTTGCCGCAGAGAAACAAAGAGCCTACCAGCGCCACCTGTGTGTCGTGAAGGGACTCCAACTGGGAGCTGAACTCAGTAATTTTAACTAATGTTTCTGTTAGTGACTGATCCGTAGGACGCAAACGGCAAGAGCACGATTTGTTGATTCAGCACTCATGATCCCCAGCTGTGAAATGAAACGATGCTATAGTTTGCTGCCTTATAATCGTGAACGCGGAATGTTCCCGCCCCCACTGAGAGTGGTGACAGTCCTCGTGGAGTGGTAGGCCATGCCCCCTGCAGGCACTGGGGTGTGCAGCTGCTAACGACACGCCTCTAGTAAAGACACGCGTCTACCACAGTGTTTCCCAATCCAGTCCCCTGGGACCCACAGACAGTCCACATGTTTGGGAGCTGGGATGGAGCAAAAATGTGGACCAGCTGTGGGTCCCCGAGGACCGGACTGGGAAACACTTCTCTACCACAAACCAAGACCTCACCTTCAAAGGTGCTGGAGTCTGCAAGCAGGGTGTCTCTAACCAGGGTAAGAGCACAGCTCTTTTAGGCACAGGTGTCTGTGACCTGGACGGGGCCCAGGGGCAGAAGTGGTCCAGTGCGAGAGGCCCATTGCTGGGCAACGTGCACACACTTAATATTTCAGCAGCTGTCAGCGCCGGGATTCTCCAGAGGTCTGAAAAACATGGGCAGGAAGGGAGCAAGTATCTCCTCCCCATCCCAAGAGGAGGAACAGTCCATGCATAAAAACCAACCGAGTAAGTGATAGGAGGTGAAAGGGCAATGTTTATCTGAAACATGGGCAATGTGACACACCCAGGGGGAGTCTCAGAACACGGAGGACCGGGAAGCATACAGCGGAAGGGAAGAGAGGGAAGGGAGGGAAGGGGGGAAAGGAGGGAAGGGAGAAATGATGGAAGGGAGCAAGGGAGGTGAGGGAGGAATGGAAGGAATGGAGGAAAGGAAGGGAGGGATGGAAGGAATGGAGGGAAGGGAGAAAGGGAAAGAAGGGAAGAACAGAGGGGAAGGAGGGAAGGGAGAAATGACAGAAGGGAGATAAGGAAGGAATGGAGGGAAGGGAGGAAAGAAGGAGGTTAAGGGAAGGAAAGGGGGCATGGAAGGGAAGGAGGGAAGGGAGAAAAGATGAAAGGAGGAAGGGAAAAAGTGAGGGAAGGGAGGAATGGAGGATATGGAGGAGGGGAGGGAGAGGGTGAAAGTACTCTTTGGGCATGACAGAGTACGAAGTTAACAATATAATTAGATCTCATGGGGGCTCTGCACTACATGTACATACTGAATCACACACATACACACAGGCTGATATTCCATCTACCTTCGCTCATTTCTTAAATGAATGTTCTCCTATCTCAACAGTCATGATCTACAAACTTTAGATATTTCCAAGAAACCAGATTTCTTATTAATAGTTAAGATAAGATGTCTGTATTTAATTAACATGTATAATGCTTCTGAAAACATTTTTAATCACTCTAAATAGTTTGATGTTTGTAACCCAATATGGCGAGTTGGTGAATGTCGACGTTATTTTTCCCACCAATCAGTAGCCCAGGGACAGGGAGGACATGAGTCGGCTTGGTAAAGGAGACCTATTCCATCAAGTGGAATTTATTGTCTCGTTATCAGCGCTTTGGTCTCAGGTGGCCACATGTGCCCAGTAGGCGCCAACCGGTGAGGCCCTGGGGCTCATGGCATACGCCACACACCTGGTCGCCACGGCAACGCCATCAAAGAGCTGATGAGGAGCGCTGGCAGATTCACACACACATGTTACTATGAATGCCTATTCAGGCAGCACTGGTGCTAGGCTGCTCCATTTACTGTAAATCCAGGAACATTTTAGAACTGTTACAAAAACAGCAGATTTATTTCCCGCCAAAATAAAATGCATGCAAAACACAACCGACGGCATAACAACCTTTAATAGCTAACGGCTTATGCCAGAACGCTTCTTCTTCACTTCTACCTGCTCTAATTTCTCTTGTTTATTGGGGTCATGTTCAATACAATTTAATTCTGCCTGAGTTAATGTAACCGACCTGTGTTCCATTCTCAGGTTGCAGTGCCCCATGCCAAACTGGTTGGGGGGGGAACCACGCTCCCATCGAGCAACAGGGTAATTTCCTCCATTCTACAGACATCAGTGGAAAGATTAGCAGATGCATTAATTGTGTCGATCGGCTCTGTCACCGAGCCACCGCGCGCTGATCCGGCGCGTTCCGGGCTGACGTCCTTATTGACCCAGGCCGCCCACGCGAGACGAGAAGTGCAGCGGCACAGGAAACGGTCGGGCGGCTGCTGGGATGCAGCACACTCACCGCCCCAGTGCGTTTATTATGCCCCCGAACGCTCGGGATTCCCCGAACAAGCAGAGCAGTCTGGGCCGCACACTCAGTCACACGCAGGTCAGAGGCCGGATCCAACCCTAAGCCCCGAACGGCCCCCAACAGTTTCAACATTATATACATTTATTTCTGTTTCTTTTTATCAGAAGGATGTTGCAGCTGCCAGGTTAAATGCCATTTAATTTTAAAAGGCACAACTTAGTGGAATGTCAAATGACAATGTACACATTATAAACACAACACACGTCTCCTTAATCAATATGCTTCTTCTTCTTATTATTATTGTTGTTGTTGATTTTAACAGCAACAACAACAACAACAATAATAATAATAATAATAATGCAGTTGTTTTTATACCCCCTTTCCCTTGTTAGGAATTCTTCGACCCCTGATAAAATCTCACCTTGTCCCCCCACATCCAGCCACCCAATTTTGCGTATTCATGGGGCCCTGTAAAGCCCTGGGTCCCCTGAATCTGCCAGGGTATCCGTTCCCTGACGCCGCGCCCCGATCATAGCCTCGCGGAGAAAGGGACCTCCGACACACTGTTTATTAATGTATCGGCAGGTTTTACCCCGAGAGGTATGACTGGATACCGAGACCTTTTGTTTCTGCCGTGCTTTTCCATCTCATATCCATTACAGGGGCTTACAAAGTGCCAGTTTTATTTCTATTGTCTCCAACCCATTTGGCCACATTAGTGCACAAACCAGCCTAACATTGCAGACATAAAGGATATTACCTCTTTCCTCTCAATATTCCTTTTTTACCTTCCTGAAAAGCCTGTCTTGTGGTTTTTCTGTGCTTATTTATTTGTTTATTCCTGTTTGTTTATCTGTCTCCTGCTGGTATTGCTCTTTCCTCGGATATCAGGTCACCTTTGTGGCTGTACAGTATTCCTCCTTACGGCCATTGGGACCAGAGCCCCACGCTGGATGTGTCCACGGGGAGGAACCACGCTCCACTGCACCTTCTCCTCGCTGAAGCTCTCTTTCCAGGAGATGTTTTACCATAATCTGCGTATTTGTTTGTGTTCTTTTACTGCCTGTGTTTCTTTTTATCTCATCATTTTGTTGCTATATCCATAAAATATGATATTATTTATTTGCAATATTTACTAGCTTAAACTTTGAGAACTTTAACCTTTTATTCTTTTATATTTTATTGTATTTTATGTGTTTGTTTGCTGTTAGTTTGTTTAGCTTTATTTCACTTATTTATTTCACTTAGATTCATTCCATCTTTATATAATTTCATTGACCCGGACTGTAGTTGCTCTGTCTTTGGTTTTATTTTAATTTCTTTTGTGAAGCACTATGAGCTGCATTCCATGAAAAGCACTATATAAATAATAATAATTATTATTATTATTGTTGTTGTTGTTGTTGTTGTTGTTGTTGTGCTGGTGGTATTTTGTTCTCCTGTCTCTTTGTTTCCATGCAGGACCTCAGCATACCGAAACGTAACGTGATACAGCTTGCTCTTACTGTACCATGCAATGCTCATGTAAGGATCTTACATGTTGTCACATGTTGTTCTATGCATAACTACATCCAGCGAACCTCATCACTTTTTGTCTCCAATAAGCTGTGTGGACATTTGAGTTTGAAATAAGACCTGACAAGTCAAACGCTGCAGACCTGATGCTCCACCTGTGATTGGCAATTGGTGATGCCCACGTTCCTCTGAGCAATAAGTTCTGTAAGCCAGCAGCCTCCAGTTTACCTTTTCCCAGTTTTGGTCCCAGCCGTGCTCTTAATTAGGTTTAATCAGGTTGTAAAAAATGACTGATTTAGGTGTCATATCTACTCAGAATTATGAGTTTTTAAAATTGTTTCAGGAAAATCATTTAAGTACTTAATAGTTTCGCTTAAAGGCAGCAATAATATTTTTACAGTTTTGTAAGAATTAATTAATCACATAATAAATTGGTCATAAGTGAGCACTTTAGTTAATTGTATAGTGACCAAATAAAGAAAATATTTCAAATAATCACTTCACCTTTACCTTTTTAATAATTGGCGTAAAAACTCTCAGAATTCACAGAGGGCTGCTATGCCGAAATGGCCGTACGGTTTGTTACAAATATGACGAGCAGCTCGGTCAAGCCTAATTAATAACGATCTCAGCTGGAGAGTCAGAGCGCACAGCGGTGCCTGGGGGAGCTCTGCAGCAAGGAGCTGCTCTGCTGCATGATGTCATTCGCCAGAAGCCTCAGCACGTTCCACAGCAACTCGTGCAGGTAAACAAAACGAAGCTGCCTCAGGCTACTGTTGTTGACAAACAATGTGCCCACCAGTAAAATGTCCTTCAGTGCATTTATGTTTGCATGTATGCACATATCTGTGTATATGTATGCATGTATGTTCGTATTTATTTCTTTGTTTATTTGCTTGCTTGTTTGCTTGATTATATATTCGTTCAATCATCCATTTAAGCGTTTTTTTGTTTATTTATGCTGATGGCCAGACCTTTTAGCCAGAACTTTAACATCCAGCTAAGGGTAATAAATTACCAGTGAACGCATTCTTTTCTTACCGGTGATGCTTCATAAACAACTTAAACAGTGGCAATTTCTTTTGTGTTTTTGAGATTTGTCTCTTTTCCAGGACACTCGATACCTACCTAGTGTTACTGGTCTTAGGATGAGTAGGTGTTTACAGGTGGGCGCCCGTGTTGCTGGGACTCAGTCCCAGTCCCAGGCTCAGTGCACACTAAAGAGTGAGCATTGTTTGGACTTTGGGCATCGTTAGGTCTGATCACTCGGGGCTGTAGCCCTGAGTATTTTAGCCCCCATGCCAATCTTCAAGGTAAACTTGACTTAGCCCCTGATCTATTCAATAGTTGGAAATGCCCCTGGTTTGGAATCTTATCACTGCCCAAGAACAAGACTTTGCACTCCTATTTTGTCCATACATTCATATCCAGGGCTGGATGGGACTTAAAAATCAGCCCTGGTCTGCACATATACACCCACAACACAAACATACATATGATAAAATTTTGGGGGTCCCCCAGGATGATCGGGGGGGGGGGGCTCTCCTCATTCTGTAGGCTTTGCTCTGGTTCTTTACATCCAGTCAGTGGTTCCAAGTTGCAGCAACTTAAGAGTGTAGCTTTGGACTCAACATTGATAGGGACCAAATCAACCCGGAAACCCGCCCTCCCACCCCCCCCAAACACACACAGAACTCCTTCAATATTGGTAGGGACACGTCCCTAGCATTCATACCGAAATCTACGCCTTTGTGGCAGTTACAAAATTCAAGCAAAACCCCGACCAATAAATGTACGGATTATTTGGGAGAAACTTGGCAGTACAGGACAGATGGTTCACATTGGGGGGGTCTTCTGAGATCTTGTGAAAATAAAACATTCAGCCATACTCCTTGAATCCTGGTGTAATAGCAAATGGAAATGCTCGCTAAAGATGTTGAATTTTTGAAGTATCACCATATCTCCTGGTTTTTAGATGAGTGTCCTTCAAAGGATTTTGACCATGGACAAAATCAAATACATAATTTTTTTCCTTAATGAAACCCAATGAAAACCAAAATTGATACTTTAATATGTGTTTAATATTTTTCATGGTCTGTAAATTCCTTTATTAAGATAAATAACCTCAACAAAGTGAGAGCAAAATTTTTGAGGTGTGAAAATTATCATCAGACTTTGTACCCATGAGGGTATTAAATGTATTTCAAGAGATATTCCATATTGTTTATTGTATCTCTGTCCTGAAATCGATACTTAATAGATCAGGTTCTACCGGGAAACATTCTAAGAAGCCTTTTTTCACCCCTGCAGATAATTTTCCACTCAGGCCTATTTTAAGTGAAATTTTTTCAAGGAACGATTGGTGCAAAACTATGCATGTTGACCAGTCTGGCCAGTGGCTTCTGTCACATGGCACCAGTGATATTCCCTGAGGGGGGGGTGGGTGTTAGATACAGCAGACAGTTTGGTAATACTTTACTTAACAGGGGAAAATACTTAGTAATAACTCAGTTACTACTGATGTATAACTTATGAACAAACATGAACAAACATAGTGGCTGCTTGAAGTAAAAGATGCATTACGGTTCATTAATGATGAACAAACATGAGATCAGTATTTCACTTCTGTTATTCATTGCTTGTTGCTTCAGTACTTCCTTCATATAGTAACTACTTGGGATGAAAGATGTGTCACGATTCATTAAGGATGAATTAACATGACATCAGTGTATAACTAAGACTTAGTTTGTGGTTAATTAATACATAAGTAATAGCATAATACTATATTTGTGCCCCGTTAAGTAAAGTGTTACCAAATATTTTACTCCACAGTGAAGCCACTGCTACACTTGGTGCAACTTTGGGATCAGATGTGAAAGTCAAGAGCCCTTCACTGAAAAGCGCAACAGAAATCAAACTTCAAAGCCAAGTCTCATCTGAAAGGCCGTGTGCTCAAAGGGGGGCTCCAGGCCGCCTGGGTGAGGTGCTCAGTGATACCGGCCACAGTAGGGGTACAAAAGCAGGTGGGGCATAGGTTAAAATACCAGACTTATGGCCAGAAATCCCCAGAGAGGAGCTGCAGTCGGGTTCTTGAGGTAGGAAATTAATCTCCCAATATCTAGAGGTATAAACAGATAAAACGGTAAGCCATACGAGCGGGCTAAGTGAAAAGTCTGCTAAGCTAAGCATAACTGTCGCTACAATCATTTTGTTGCATTTTTTATAATATTTCCATTCCTGCTGTTTGTTCTTACTCACTATTTCCCTGATGGGTAAAGGTCATCTCGTATTATGAGTTTTCCCTGCAATTATGTGAATGTCGCACTTAGACTGTCTCATAAGTGTGATTTATCACAAAATAATACATTTCATTCTTGCTGGCACTTTTACCTACTATGACTTAGATTTGTATGACTGCATATACTCAAGAGTACAACAGCTTGACCCCTTCTTGGATTGCAGCTGTGTGGTTTTTTTCTTCTTACTTTTACGCCACTCAAAAAGAATTCCACAGAGCTGGAGCATTGTGGGACTTTTCTCGGAGTGAGACTGCAGGAGACCTTCTGGCGCCACACCCGTCCTGGCCGCGTGGGCGGAGGTGGACCTCAAGGCTGGTGAGCAGTGGAGCAGACATGCGCGGCACGCTGGCGGACGTCCCGCGCTGCCGCTGATGGCAGCCCTTTCCTGCTGTTATTTATAACCGGCTTCAGAAATCGCGGTCCCGCACATCCATATCCTGGTGCCCTCTCCGCTCCTGTCCTCGCTCATGCTTCCTTCTGCTGTCGTACCCTTGGTTTGGAATAAATGCCAGTTCTGCCACCTTAGCTGACTCACATTATGGTTCCCCCACCGCCCGACTGAAGCTCGGCGAGGAAAACCGTGTCCCTTGGGCCACCGCCCTTGAGTTTTTTGACATTAGTCCTTTCTATCTGAATTTAACACGCAGCAAGGTCATTAAAGTCAAACTCACTATGTGTCATACGCAGAGTACGGCAGACACGTCTGTACAATGAAACACTTGTGAGGGGGCTCAAGCAAAGGCACGTATAATCACACATACAATACATGTGTACCACAGAAACACATATAAAGGAAGGGGAGAAGGTAAACGAGTAAAGTATATAAGAGTAATATAAGGCAATAAG